>NC_091445.1:84969661-85098217 GCF_964237555.1 Oryctolagus cuniculus | reverse complement strand
CATTTTTAAAAAAGTTAAACTGTATCAGATAAACTTGATTTTCTAAATCTTTAGCATAGCATTAGCTACTCTTAGAGCAGAAAAAAAAATGATCATTTATTTTGGGTGCTATATGGCCATCGCAGTCCCCACCCTCATCCTATCCCACTCTATCTCTTTCTTTCTGTGTCCTGACAAAATATCAGAGTGTATCTCAATTACTCTATGACCCAGCCACCTGCAGGTTTTTCCCAGCAGGCTTGAACCCAAGCCAGAGGTTTAAATATTCCCAAGCAATGATAAATGTATTTGGGCTGTTGCCCAAAACATCGGGGGGGGGGGGGTATGGCAAAAACTGGCCCTGTCCTGAGGCAAAATTCCTTAAACCCTCACATAAACTCCAAGCCTGACCCCTTCACTGTGGACATACCTAAGCAAACATCACTGTCCACTGTAAGGACACATTGCAACACCCCACAATTTCCCCAACAAATGTTGGGGGCTTCATATTCTGGAATCCCAGCTGGCCCCATCTTGGGACAGGTTGGGACACTCTCTCATGGAAACTCCCTTTGCTGCTTTTGGGGGGACTCCAGCCACAGATTCAGAACAATCAGTATCATTGACAGGATTCCAAAAAATATGACGAAGAGGAAGAGGAAGAACTAACCAAGAAGAGCCCTGGATGCCTGCGAAGATCTTTGTGGAGCTCTGCGGCCTATTTGCTTGAAGCCTGCAAATAGTCTTGTTAATGCAGAGAGGTTTCAAAACCTTTAGCACGCCTGACTGTCTTATGGAGGGCTTGAAATTGCCAGTGGCCAGCAAGGAAACCCACAGATAGCAGTGGGGATAGGCTGGCCTCTGTTGTGGGAAGTTCACCTGATAATAGAGGCTCTATAGATAGCAGCCAAAAACAAGGCACACAAATTGGAGGAGGAATTATAAATAAAGAGACTTGTTCTCCAACATCACTCTGTTAATCACAGACAAGGTCATTAAAATGGAAAAAGTGTGTGTGGGGGCCATGGGGCGGGGGGGTTCAG
The DNA here is from genome assembly GCF_964237555.1 of Oryctolagus cuniculus. Classification (NCBI taxonomy): domain Eukaryota; kingdom Metazoa; phylum Chordata; class Mammalia; order Lagomorpha; family Leporidae; genus Oryctolagus; species Oryctolagus cuniculus. The sequence goes on along the minus strand of NC_091445.1, from coordinate 85,097,195 downwards.
CAAAACATACTGGAATGCTGCTACACTAAACCCTATGGTGAGAAAATACCTAACACTGGTTTTGAGCTACTGTCTTTTTCTCACGAGATTGGGGAAGGAAGGAAGGAAGGAAGGAAGGAAGGAAGGAAGGAAGGGAGGGAGGGAGGGAGGGAGGGAGGGAGGGAGGGAGGGAAAGGAAGGAAGGAAGGAAGGAAGGAAGGAAGGAAGGAAGGGAGGGAGGGAGGGAGGAAGGGAGGAAGGGAGGAAGGGAGGAAGGGAGGAAGGGAGGAAGGGAAAGGAAGGAAGGGAGGAAGGGAAAGGAAAGAAGGAAGGAAGGAAGGAAGGAAGGAAGGAAGGAAGGAAGGAAGGAAGGAAGGACGGGAGGGAGGGAGGGAGGGAAAGGAAGGAAGGAAGGAAGGAAGGAAGGAAGGAAGGAAGGAAGGGAAAGAAAGAAAGAAAGAAAGAAAGAAAGAAAGAAAGAAAGAAAGAAAGAAAGAAAGAAAGAAGAAAGAAAGAAAGAAAGAAAGAAAGAAGAAAGAAAGAAGAGAGAGAGAGAGAAAGAAGGAAGGAAAGAAGGAAGGAGGGAAGGAAGGAAAGAAGGAAGGAGGGAAGGAAGGAGGGAAGGAAGGAGGGAAGGAAGGAGGGAAGGAAGGAGGGAAGGAGGGAAGGAGGGAAGGAAGGAAGGAAGGAAGGAAGAAAAAATTGTAATTCCTTAGACAACAATAGTATGTCTGAGGGTTTGGTAAAAAAAAAAAAAAAATAATACAGAATCAAAGTCTGAGGGCCCACACTCATCAAACTAAATTAAAATCCACCAGGCAGGCATATACAAGGTCCTCATCACCTGCCAATCAAAAGTATTCCTTAAATGAATATACTTTTTTAACTTTTATTTAGTAAATATAAATTTCCAAAGTACAGTTTATGGATTACAATGCCTTTTCCCCCCCCATAACTTCCCTCCCACCTGCACCCCTCCCATCTCCTGCTCCCTCTCCCATTCCATTCACATCAAGATTCATTTTAAATTCTTTTTTTTTTTTTTTTTTTTTTTTGGGACAGGCAGAGTGGACAGTGAGAGAGAGAGAAACAGAGAGAAAGGTCTTCCTTTGCCATTGGTTCACCCTTCAATGGCCGCCGCGGCTGGCGCGCTGTGGCCGGCGCACCACGCTGATCCCAAGGCAGGAGCCAGATGCTTCTCCTGGTCTCCCATGGGGTGCAGGGCCCAAGGATTTGGGCCATCCTCCACTGCACTCCCGGGCCACAGCAGAGAGCTGGCCTGGAAGAGGGGCAACCGGGACAGAATCCAGTGCCCCGACCGAGACTAGAACCTGGTGTGCCGGCGCCACTAGGCAGAGGATTAGCCTGTTGAGCCACGGCGCCGGCCCAATTCTCTTAATATACAGAAGACCGATGTAGTATATATTAAGTAAAGATTTCATCAGTTTGCACCCACACAGAACATAAAGTGTAAAATACTATTTCAGTACTAGTTATAGCATTAATTCACATTGAACAACATACTAAGGACAGAGATCCTACATGAGGACTAAGTACACAGTGAGTCCTGCTGTTGACTTAACAATTTGACACTCTTGTTTATGGTGTCAGTAATCTCCCTAGGCTCTAGTCATGAGTTGCCAAGGCTATGGAAGCCTTTTGAGTTCACCAACTCTGATCGTATTTGGACAAGGTCATAGTGGAAGTTCTCTCCTCCCTTCCGAGAAAGGTACCTCCTTTTTTGATGGCCCGTTCTTTCTACTGTGATCTCAATCACACAGATCTTTCATTTAGGTGTTTGGTTTTGTTTTGTTTTGTTTTTTGTTTGTTTTTGTTTTTTTTGCCAGAGTGTTATGGCTTTCCATGCCTAAAATATTCTCATGGGCTCTTCAGCCAGATTTGAATGACTTAAGGGCTGATTCTGAGGCCAGAGTGCTGTTTAGGACATCTGCCATTCTATAAGTCTGCTATGTATCCCACTTCCCATGTTGGATCGTTCTCTCCCTTTTTTATTCTATCAGTTAGTATTAGCAGACACTAGTCTTGTTTGTGTGATCCCTTTGACTCTTAGACCTATCAGTATGATCAATTGTGAACTCAAAATGATCACTTGGACAAGTGAGATGGCATTGGTACATGCAACCTTGATCCGGTCATTTGCAACAAAATGGAGGAATCTGGAAAACATCACGCTGAGTGAAATAAGCCAGTCCCAAAGGGACAAATATCATATGTTCTCCCTGATCGGTGACAACTAACCAAGCACAAAAAAGGAAACCTGTTGAAGTGAAAGGGACACTATGAGAAACAGTGACTTGATCAGCCCTTGTCCTGACTGTTGATGTACAATTTAATACTTTATCCCTTTTAGTATTTTTAGTATTTTGTTCTACTTAATACTATTGGTTGAACTTATTCTTAGGTGTTTAAATTTAACTGAAAAGTGATCCCTGTTAAATATAAGAGTGGGAATAAGAGAGGGAGGAGATATACAATTTGGGACGTGCTCAATAGGAGTTGCCCCAAATGGTGGAGTTAGAAATGTGCCAGGGGATTCCAATACAATCCTGTAGCTCCCCCATTCGCGGAGGAACGACACAGGACCCTGCGCTGTTCTTTTGTCTGCTCTGCCCTTCCCGGGTTTGTTGCTGGTCCTTCCCGGGTTGGCTGCCGACCCCTCCACCTCCGTGGAGGGGTGGTTCCCCCTGCCACTTTCCCCACTTCTGCGGAGCAGTGGCACACCGCCGGCCAGCTCTCTCAGGGGCTGCTCAGATGTTATCCGGATGTTCCTTCAGATGTTCCCTGGTGCATGTAGTCTCTCTCCTCCTTTATAGTCCTCTTCCACCAATCCCAACTCTGCTACCCACACGCCGAGCACACTGCTCTCCTCCAGTCAGGAGCAGGATCAGCTCCTGCAGCTTGTCAAACTGATGAGGCAGCTGCGTAGAGGTTGTTTGGTCTCTTTCTCTCAGCGCCATATTGTGGGAGAGCAGATGCATAGAATAAGTCTTAATTCCAGTAACTTAGTCTAGTCCGAGTTGCTCCCCACACAATCCAATAAATGAATATACTTCTTTGGGTTGTGCACCAGATCAGTTACCTTCACCATAGTCCTTTCTTTTCAGCAGTTAACATTATAGGATAGTGGTGCTAATGGGATAGTTCTGGCTGGACGTGAGACAGAAATCACAACACATTCCTCTATCAGGCGATGCCTGCATGGCTCCCATGTTAATCATTCCCTGATAGACTGAATCATCCTAGTCTGCAGTCAGTCTGGCTATTCAAGGTATTACAATGTCAGGATCCTATGCCTTAGAAGAAAAAGAAACAATGGCTTTATTGCATAAACTGGCAGTGAGGGTGGTCATCTATGCCCCCTGCTTTCCAGGGGCCTGATAACACCACTTTTATGGTAAGCATCTGTAATAAGCGCCTAAAAGTTGCTCCATCAGGTTGGAAGGGGATAGTGCTTGCCATCTTGGGTCCTTGATAGGGTTCCCTGCATATGAAGTATGCCATTCTTTAGTTAAAATAAAAGAAGCAGAAACTGTAACCAGTACAGCTAAGATGAAGAGTGCTGTAAAAATGGGGAAACCTAAACAGAGACAAAAAGGAAAGACAAACAAAATGAATAGGGAGCAGTCAACTGAACAAGAGCTTCAAAAGACAGGTACAGAAAGAAAATTTAAATCAACAACCCACTGCAATTGCCTTTACACTTTAGAAAGTCCCAAAGCCAGAGCAGCAGCTTCCCACTAGAGTTAATGCTAAACCCTCAGCACTACCTCCTGAAGAAGAATCAAAACAACAGGTAGAGAGCAGCCCCGACTGTGACAGAAAGGTCAAGATTTCCCTCAAAGTAAGTTAATTCAGGGGAATTGGAGACCCTTGGGGGAAACAGTTATTTGTTGGTCTCCTCAAAACAAGCAAAGAGTTTTGACTCTTGGTCTGCATATATCATCCTCATGAATTTTCTGGGCCCTTAACTTCTGTAGATATCTGCAGAGGCACATCTATCCCTGTGAGGAACACATGTCTACTATAGTAAATCGAGCATGTTTTACCCACCCAACAGCAGGACTACCTCTTCCAAATCCCAGAAAACATTTTGGAGATACTTTTCAGGAAGCCTCCCTTGAAACAACTGTAACTCAATGCTATCACCAGATGTGGGTGAGTAAATCCTTGTTCTGAGGTGAGCCAATGGTGCCACCTCACTCAAGATGGGTAATGTGTATCAAACAATATTGCCTCCCCCAAAGGCCCAAAGAAATGACAGCTACTATTCAGAAACTGGAGAGGCAGGACTGTCCTGCACAAAGTCCACTCAACAGTCCAGTATGGCCGATGTGAAAACCTGATGGCACCTGGAAGATGGCTGACTACTAAGAAGTAAATAAGCAAATACATGCTGCTGTCCCAAATGTGACTTAAACACTGGCTACACTGATGACTTTTTTTTTTTTTGACACATCACACACAGTCCTGGATTTAGTAACTGTTTTCTTCAGCATACCTTTAGACCCAAAGTCCCAGAACATGTTGCCTTGATTTGGGAGGGCCAACAATGGTCTTGTCAGGTGCTCTCCTGCTTACATAGCTCCCACTATTTGTTGCTGTTTGGTGAACAGATATGTTGCTATTTTGGGTGATATGTGCTATGTCACACACAAAAAAAAGCATAATGTGGATGATACTTTGTTAATTTCTACACACTTCTGTCTTTTACAGAAGGCTACTTAAAAAGTTCTAGAGAAACCTAAATCTATAGCGTAAGACTTCAACCAACAGAAAGTTCAGGGATCAGAGGGCCCTGTAAAATTTCTGGGAATGGTATTGTCAGGTAAAACAGGTTTTTCCAAAAGCCATAACTGACAAGATTCAGACATAACATGGTCTAAACAGTTCAAAAAAATTATAAACTTGTATAGGCCTGCTGTGATATCAGAGGACCTTCATTCCCCTACGTGGCCCAATGTCTTAGGCCATTATACCATGTGATAAAGAAGAGGGTACACTGAAACTAGATCCCTAAGAAAAGAAAAAGTGCTTACAAGACAGAAGCCTTAGTACTGTGTGCACAAGCCCTACAAATGGTAGCCCCTAGGAAACCATGTGAATAGATGTTTCTGTGACAGAGAAAGGAATGAGTCGGACTTTCTGACAGAGGGAAGGTAACCAACAAATACCTATGGGTTTCTGGTCACAATTGTTCAAGAGTGTTGAATACAGCAGTTCCTTACAGTTTACCAGACCCTTCTGCAAACAGAGACTACAACAGGCAACATGACAGTGGGAATAAAACAACTTATCCTATTAAGGGGTAGGTCAATGGCCTGCTTGAGAGACCCACATCTGCCACAGCACAAAACATTACTCTGGTTAGGTGACATGCATATCTCCAGCAGGAAGAACACCTTATATCTGGCTGTCTATAAAATTTCAAGCTTTATGACACTTATACAATACACAATAGACTTATCAATCCCCAAACCACCCCCACAAGAACCCCGTCAAATGAAAGGAGATGGGAACCCACCAAAGAATGCTCGGTACACAGAGGGCTCACTCTGCTGTATCTGTTACCTAGATGGACAGTCCACGACAATTCATCCAATATCATGTAGGCAGAATCTGGAATGGTGCATGGTAGCCAATTGGAAGTTACAAGCTTATTAGTGATTATAACAAAACCGCACCTAGTAACTATATGTACTGATTCCTGGGTAGTCATAAAAGGGTTGACATTGTAGGCAAATCAACTAACAAAGGACCACTCATCCATAAATTAAAGTCCATTGCAGGAGGAAGAATCATAGGCAGATATTTGAGGCTGGTTACAACAAACAGAGGCTAAAGTTTCACAGCTCACCAATAACAATCATACTCTGATAAAATTATAGAGGCAGATACTTAAGACCAAACTCAGCTAGCGATCATTTCTGAAGAAGTAGTATAGCACATTGGACACATCAGAAAAAAGGTTATAGGGGGTTGCATATTACATGAGAACTGGTCCAGCCAGCTGGCTTACTAGAGTCTGAACAGAAAAATAAGGATTTTTTTTAATTAACACTCCAATAGCACAGAAGGAAATAATCAGTGCAGAGACATAACACAGAGTGGACAAAAACATTTGCAACCTATCAACAAAGGATTAATATCCAGAAAATATCAGGGAAGAGTGTTGTGGTGCAGTAGGTTAAGTTACCACCTGTAACGCTGGTATCCCATTTTGGAATGCCATTTCAAGTCCTGGTTGCTCAATCTCTGATCCAAATCCTGGGGATACCAAGCTAAATGACACTTATTTTCTGTCTCATAGTGCTCACTAGGTTATAGATCAATAGCCATTTGCCCTGACAATTAGAACCACTAGTGAAGCTTTAAAAAATAGTCATGCACCACCCCCTACTTAAAGAAATGTTTACTTATTCTGACATGGGCAGGACTTAGGAACAGATTTTTTTTAAAAATCCCCCAGGTTAATATGTTCTCCCTGATTGGTGACAACTGACTGAACACTTAAAAGGAAACCTGTTGAAGTGAAATCGACACTATGAGAAACGGTGACTTGATCAGCAAAGCCCTGACTGTTAATGAACAACTTAATACATTATCCCTCTTAGTAGTTTTTTTTTTTGTCTGTTCTACTTAATATGACTGGTTTAATTCTGTAATTAATACACAGTTATTCTTAAGTGTTGAAATTGAACTGAAATGTGATCCCTGTTAAACATAAGAGTGGGAATAAGAGAGGGAAGAGATATACAATTTGGGACATGCTCAAGCTGACTTGCCCCAAATGGTAGAGTTGGAAACATACCAGGGGACTCCAATTTAATCCCATCAAGGTGGCATGTACCAATGCCATCTCACTAGTCCAAGTGATCAATTTCAGTTCACAATTGATCATAATGAAAGGACTAAGAGTCAAAGGGAGCACATAAACAAGTCTAGTACCTGCTAATACTAACCGATAGAATAAATAAAGGGGAGAGTGATCCAACATGGGAAGCGAGATACTCAGCAGACTCATAGAATGGCGGATGTCCTAAACAGCACTCTGGCCTCAGAATCAGCCCTAAAGGCATTCCGATCTGGCTGAAAGCCCATGAGAGTATTTCAGGCATGGAAAGCCAAGACACACTCTCACAAAAAAAAAAAAAAAAAAAAAAAAAAAAAAAACTAAATGAAAGATCTCTGTGAGTGAGATCCCAGTGGAAAGAACAGGTCTTCAAAGAAGGAGGTACCTTTCTCTGAAGGGAGGAGAGAACCTCCACTTTGACTATGACCTTGTCTAAACAAGAAAAGAGTCGGAGAACTCAAGGGGCTTCCATAGCCTTGGAAACTCATGACTGGTGCATAGGGAGATTACTGATGCCATAAACAGGAGTGTCAATTTGTAAAGTCAACAACAGGAGTCACTGTGCACTTACTCCTCATGTAGGATCTCTGTCCTTAATGTGCTGTACATTGAGGCTTAATGCTATAACGAGTGCTCAAACAGTATATTTCACTTTGTGTTTCTATGTGGGTGCAAACTGTTGAAATCTTTACTTAATGTATACTAAACTGATCTTCTGTAAAAAAAAAAAAAAAAAAAAAAAAAAAAAAAAAAAAAAGAAGAAGAAGAAGAAATTAGCAATTCCCAACTTGGCTCTCACTGGGATTAAACATGACAATAAGTCTGATCTGATTCCATCATCATTTAAAAAATCATCTATTATTTTTCACTTTATGTTTCTGTGCGGGAGTAAACTGTTGAAATCTTTACTTAATGTATGCCAAACTGATCTTCTGTATATAAAGAGAATCGAAAATGAATCCTCATGTGAATGGAAGGGGAGAGGGAATGGGAAAGGGGAGGGTTGCGGGTGGGAGGGACGTTATGGGGGGAAGCCATTGTAATCCATAAGCTGTACTTTGGAAATTTATATTCATTAAATAAAAGTTAAAAAAAAAAGAAAAAAAATCCCCCAGGTTACTGTAGTATGCTCAGGGTGAAAATGGAGATGCATGTAAACAACTTAGTAACTAAAATGCAACAGCTATAAGATAAATAAGAGAGGGAACACAGACCATAATTAAGTTCAAAGAAGGATTTAAAGAATGCTGACAGGCAGAGCACAGCAAGTCCCTCCTGTCCATCTAGATCTAACCTTCAAGAGGTTAGACTGCAGTGGTCTTCACTGACTCATCTTCAGAAGCACCTTAGCCCAGCAGACCATTCTAATAAAGTGATGAATAACCTCAGGGAACATCAGACAACTCTTATATAAAATAGTCACACTCTTTTTCTTCATCGTTGAAGCATCTCCTTCCTCCTTACTTAACTTCTTTAACGCTCCTCTCATCTCTCCAGATCCTTCTTGCCCTCTTTTATTCTCATCTCCTTTTTAACGAGTGTTGTTTTTTTTTTTTTAACATTTATTTATTGTGCTTGAAAGGTTGAGTTACAGATAGAGAGAGGCAGATGTGCAGAGAGAGAAAGAGAGAGAGAGAAAGATCTTCCATCCATTGGCTCACTCCCCAAATGGCCGCCATGGCTGAAGCTGGGCCAGTCTGAAGCCAGGAGCCATCATTTTCTTCTGGGTCTCCCACATGGGTGCAAGGGCCCAAGCACTTGGGCCATCTTCCACTGCTTTCTCAGGCCACAGCAGAAAGCTTGATCTGAAGTGGAGCAGCCAGGACTCAAACTGGCACCCATATGGGATGCCAGCACTGAAGACGGAGGCTTAATCTATTACACCACAGCCCCAGCCCCTAACCAGTGGTTTTAAGCTGGAGTAGGGACTGCAAAGAGGAATAAAACTGGAACCAATTACGGGGAAACTTGAAATTTGTCTATGCCCCCCCAATTTGGAGATAACAGCCTTCTGAGATCTTTCTCAGGGTGCAATTACGTAGAAGAAAAAGTATAGAAATACATATCGCGAATAAAGCTATGTGTGGGTTTCAAGCTTTTTGCACCAAAATTAACACATCCTTTAATTCTGCTTTTCCATGAACTTTTGGGAGTACTGTCATATATCTAATTGTGACCTTGTTCTAAAGCTCCAGATCAATATTTTCAACCTCCAGATTTCAAAAGTGTATCTCTACATGAATTTCCTTCAGGGCCTTTGCACTGGTTGTTCTTCGTGTATATATCGGCTCCACCCTGTGCAGAAGCCACTAGCCATATGCGATCTGTTCATCTGTGAATCCAGTTCATCTGAATTGAGATTTGCAGTAACTATAAAATATATGCTGGATTTTGAAGACTAAATAGAAAAAAACATAAATTATCCAGTAATTTTATATTAATGACATTTGAAATATTTTAATATACTGATTTAAGATGTATTATAAAATTAATTTCACCTGTTTCTTTCCAGTTTTTAATGTCGTTTTATAGCTAGGGCTTGCATTATCTTCCTATTTGACAGCACCTGTCTAGATCTCTTGGCTCCAGGAACCCTCCTTGGCTCCTTTCTCACCATTTAGCTCTCAGCTCAATGTCCTCTCCTCAAAGATATGCTATAAGGAATACCTGGGGGAGTTACTGAAATGCAGGTCACTGAACCACAAGAGATTCTAATTCAATGTTTCTAGGGCAGGATGCAGAAATCTGCGTATTCCACAAGCACACTAGATTCTGTAACAAGTGATCTGATGACTACACTTTGAAAGATACCGATCTACAGAATATAATCCAAGCTCTTTACTCTGTCAAAAAAGGCTCTTTAGGTAGTACAAGGGATCATGATAGGATAGAAGGGATCTGTGATAGAAGGATTCTGTATCTGATTGTGACAAGGGTCACAAGAATCAATATATATGGTAAAAATGCACTGAACTAAATACACACACAAATGAGTATATGTACTGATAAAATCTGAATAAAGTAGATAGACTGAAGGCTGAATGGGATCTCTCTCTGACTCCATGATTCACAATTCACAACTGAATCCACAATTAACTCAAAAAGTTAAAAAATTAACACGTTTCACCTGATAAATTACAAATTCAAAATTATAAACAGTGATAATATTTTTCCCAATTAGCTATCCAGACATACTTGTATAATTCTCTATAATACATTTTTTTCCTATATTTTGGCTCCATGGTTTTTGCTTATCTTTTTAATATAAGGACTATTTTGTAATATTTTCTACAAAGGGAATAAAGATAATTCAGTCTTTTCTCTAAAAGAAAAAAAGAAAAAAAAAAGAAAAAAGACCTTTATACACCCTTTAAACTTTACTCCAAATCAATTTTGAGTCTCAGTGCACCTCCACAAAATCTTCAGGTACTGCCCTAAACGTAACTTTTCTAATCTTTATCTTCAAATTTTTCTAGCCTCTCATCTTGAAATATCTTTTTCCTTTCCTCTGTTTTAAAAAGTAATTCTCATATTTAAGGGTGATCTCAAATTTTCTTTTACAGACACTCCCCAGGAAAAACACAGTTACTCTCTGTGTTTCCATGGCACTTTGCACATACTCAACAGCATGCATTACACTGATCCCCGTATATGTGTCTTACTGACTTAATCAAGAGCCACGTAAAAGCACGAACATATATTTGCTCTGTGTTCTCACAACCAAACATGGTAACATTCACCAAAAATGACTCTAAGGGATTGGTGGTGTGGGGCTGTGGGTTAATCTATGGCTTGTTTTGTCATGATGCTATTATCAGAGTGCCTTGTTCGAGTCCCAGCTGTCCTGCTTCCAATTCAGCTTCCTGGTAATGTGCCTCAGAAGGCAGCAGAAAATGACCCAAACACTTGGGCCTCTGTCACCCATGTAGAAGACCAGGATGATGTTACTGGATCTTGGCTTTGGCTTGGCTGAGACTTGGCTGTTGCAGTAATTTGGGGGAGGAAACTAGCAGATGAAAGCTCTCTCACTTGCTCTCTCTCTCTCTCTCATTCCGTGTGTGTGTCCCTATCACTCTTTTTTTTTTTTTTTTTAAGATTTATTTCTGAAAGACAGAGTTTCAGAGAGGCAAAGGGAGAGAGAAAGAGAGAGAGAGAGAGAAAATCAGTCTTCCATCCATTGGTTCACTGGTTCACTTCCCAAATGGCCACAATGCTGGAGCTGAGCCCAACCAAAGCCAGGAGCCAGGAGGTTCTTCTGGATCTATCATGTAGGTGCAGGGGCCCAAGAACTTGGGCCATTTTCTACTGCTTTCCCGGGCCATAGCAGAGAGCTGGATCAGAAGTAGAGCAGTGAGGACCCAAACTGGCACTCATATGGGATGCTGGGCCTGCAGGCAGTGGCTTTACCCACTACGAAGCAGCACCGGCCCCGTAGGCAAGACTTGAACCAGTGCCCAAATGGGATGCTGGCACTGCAGGCGGCAGCTTTATCCACTAGGCAACAGTGCCAGTCTCTGTAATTCTTTCAAATAAATAAATAAATAAATCTTTTTCTTCCCCTCCAGAAACCTTTCAAGAAATAAATCTTAAAAGATTAAAATGAACCTTCAATAATGTTTGTTGAAATCAAGTGAACAAGATATGGCAAAGAGCTCAGTTTAGTCTTCTTCCAGTACATTTGGCCAACTAATGGGACAAATATAAGTCCTTTTACAATGAATATGAAGAGCCTATTAGGGAAGAATATAATGGTTTATACAAATCTAAGCTTGAAAAGAGAACTGGAGGCTACCTAGTGATCTATTTATAAGAAAACTGAAGAAGGGGACAAATAATCCAATGCTATTAACAAAATGTAGCTTTCAGGGGCATGGTTGTGGTGTAGTAGGTTAAGCCTCTGCCTGCAGCACCAGCATCCCATATAGGTTTTCCAATCCAGCTCCCTGCTGATAGGCATGGAAAGCAGAAGATGGCCTAAGTGGTTGGGCCCCTGCACCCATGTGGGAGACCTGGAGGAAGCTCCTGGCTCCTGGCTTTGGATCAGCTCACCTCCTGCCCCTGCCTTTGTGGTAATCTGAAGAGTGAACTGGCAGATGGAAGACCTCTGTCTCTCTGTCTTTCCCTGTCTGTGACTCTGCCTCTCAAATAAATAAATATTTTTTTTTAAAATGTAGTTTTTTAACAGATTTGAACAGAGCATGTTTCTTTGCTGCTAAACCAAATCTATCCCCAACGCAGCACTTTAGACACTAGCATGGGTCTTAGGAAAAGAGGGAACTATATAAGTAGACAACAGAAATGCTCTTTTCTGACATCTGTGACACAGCGGTCTAAACAATTTTGGGCAGCATACACCATATGGCATTAATACTCTCAGGACTTTGGCAGCAGTAACTATGAAACTATTTAAATAAGCAGTGAAGAAGCAGAGACAAGGTGATCTTGGGAAAAAAGCACAAAAAATATGGAAATGAATTTAGTGCTGAGTACATGTAAGAAGACCACAATACTCAGACATACTTGCAAGGATTCTACACAGGGCTTGAATCCTGATTTACCAGATCAGAATAACAAATTCTGAAATTCATATACATGTGACTTCAGTTGAACTTAGACAGTTAAGGCTTACGAAATTCATGTATTTTGGTCTTCTACTTTCCTCCCAAATCCTGTTCGTCAAATCAGATACATGTATTTTTTAAGACTCAGTGTTCTTTTTGGAAGCTACTTCTTCCTGTATCACAGTCCTTGTCATGGTAACCTGACCTTATTTGTCATTCCATGGTTAGTCTCCTAAACAAAGCTATCTGGTGTTACCCGCTTGATTTTCTTAGTATTGCCTGATCACAGGTTTCTTCTGGCTGTGCTTCACTGTTTCCCCTGATGCTCTTATTGCTTTATGGCATTTCCTAAATGCACAGGCACTTGGAAAAAAGTGTTTCACTGAGTGATGTCTGCCTCTGAAATACCAAAACACTTCATTAAGTGATATTGAAAAACGCACATTCATTAATATTACCAACAACTTCAGCATAGAAAGTTCATTAATTACTGAACAAAAGTCAAGGTCACAGTAATAGATATAAGTTTTCCAAAATTATTCTTATTTTTGTTTAAAGTTAAATGTTCATAACATGCAACAAATACTATCAAATACCCATGTCTGAATATATAGTTTCTTAGTCATTCAAGTGAAAATGGTATGTAATGGAAGATATCACGCTAGTTCAACTCTCAAGCAAAACAACTGCACAAGGGTATTTTCTATATACTATCAATAGTCTTCAGCCTTCTATAGACTGTAGAAGTGCCTTATGCGTTCTTCCTAATTTTTCTCAATAACATAAAAATGGCATGAATTTAAAAATTGACTTAAAACAGTATTTCTGCTTTAATACATAGGTTTTTTTTAAAAACTGTACATGCAACAAATTTGTCATCTCTGCCTTGACTGAGTTAAGGAAACACTAATTTTATACAGCATAACATTTGCATTACTGGAGTAAATGTCAACATTAAGACAAATGAAATCTTACTCTTACCAAGAAAGTAGATTTGAACTGATTACTTGAGAGTCTTAAATATATCAGGGGTGCATGGCCCACATTTTGAGAACTGCTATTTTACACAAATGGTTATCCTTAAAATGCTACCTATGAAAATTTTATTTTCCTGTTGTTGACTTAACAAATTGACACTCTTGTTTATGGCATCAGTAATCACCCTTGGCTCTTGTCATGAGTTGCCAAGGCTATGGAAGTCTTTTGAGTTCGCCAACTCTGATCGTATTCGGACAAGGTCATAGTGGAAGTTCTCTCCTCCCTTCAGAGAAAGGTGCCTCCTTCTTTGATGACCTGTTCTTTCCACTGGGATCGCACTCGCAGACATCTTTCATTTAGTTTTTTTTTGTTGTTTTTTTTTTGTTTTGTTTTTGTTTTTGTTTTGCCAGAGTGTCTCGGCTTTCCATACCTGAAATACTCTCATGGGCTTTTCAGCCGGATCTGAATGCCTGAAGGGTTGATTCTGAGGCCAGAGTGCTGTTTAGGATATCCGCTATTCTATGAGTCTGCTGTGTATCCCACTTCCTATCTTGGAAATGCACTTACTCCTCATGTAGGATCTCTGTCCTTAATGTGCTATATATTGTAATTTAATGCTATAACTACTACTCAAACAGCATTTTTCACTTTGTGTTTCTATGTGGGTGCAAACTGTTGAAATCTTTACGTAATATATGCTAAACTGATCTTCTGTATATAAAGACAATTGAAAATACATCTTGATGTGAATGGAAGGGGAGAGAGAGTGGGGGGGGTGGGAGGGAATTTATGGGGGGAGGGAAGCCATTGTAATCCATAAGCTGTACTTTGGAAATTATATTCATTAAATAAACATTAAAAAAAGAAAATTTTATTTTCCAATAACAAACTTTAAAATATTTAAAAAGGATAGATGAATTTACATGAAGAAAAACATTTATAACAGAAAAGGTTGAAACTTTATGTAACACCAATCACTAGAATTTTAACCTCCATAAAAAGTTGCATTCTTTTTTTTTAACATTTATTTAATGAATATAAATTTCCAAAGTACAGCTTATGCATTACAATGGTTTCCCCCAAATAACGTCCCTACCACCTGCAACCCTCCCCTTTCCTGCTCCCTCTCCCCTTCCATTCACATCAAGATTCATTTTCGTTTCTCTTTATATACAGAAGATCAGTTCAGCATATATTAAGTAAAGATTTCAACAGTTTGCACCCACATAGAAACACAAAGTGAAAAATACTGTTTGAGTACTAGTTACAGCATTAAATCACAATGTACAGCACATTAAGGACAGAGATCCTACATGAGGAGTAAGTGCACAGTGACTCCTGTTGTTCACTTAACAAATTGACACTCTTGTTTATGGCATCAGTAATCACCCTAGGCTCTTGTCATGAGTTGCCAAGGCTATGGAAGCCTTTTGAGTTCATTGACTCTGATCATATTTAGACAAGGTCGTAGTCAGAGTGGAAGTTCTCTCCTCCCTTCAGAGAAAGGTGCCTCCTTCTTCAATGACTGTTCTTTCCACTGGGATCTCACTCGCGGAGATCTTTCATTTAGTGGGTTTTTTTTTTTTTTTTTTTTTTGCCAGAGTGTCTTGGCTTTAAATGCCTGAAATACTATCATGGGCTTTTCAGCCAGATACGAATGCCTTAAGGGCTGATTCTGAGGCCAGAGTGCTGTTTAAGACATCTGCCATTCTACGAGTCTGCTGTGTATCTCGCTTCCCATGTTGGATCGTTCTCTCCCTTTTTTATTCTATCAGTATTTGCAGATACTATCTTGTTTATGTGATCCCTTTGGCTCTTAGTCCTATCATTATGATTAATTGTGAACAGAAATTGTTCACTTGGACTAGTGAGATGGCATTGGTACATGCCACCTTGATGGGATTGAACTGGAGTCCCCTGGTATGTTTCTAACTCTACCGTTTGAGGTAAGTCAGCTTGAGCATGTCCCGAATTGCACATCTCTTCCTTCTCTTATTCCCACTCTTATATTTAACAGCGATCCCTTTTCAGTTAAGTTTCAACACTTAAGAATAACTGTGTATTGATTATAGTATTCAACCAAAAGTATTAAGTAGAACAAACAAAAAAATACTAAGAGGGATAACATATTAAGTTGTTCATCAACAGTCAGGGCAAGGGCTGAACAAGTCACCGTTTCTCATAGTGTTCATTTCACTTTAACAGGTTTCCTTTTCTTTTTTTTTTTTAATTTTTGACAGGCAGAGTAGACAGAGACAGTGAGAAAGGTCTTCCTTTTGCCGTTGGTTCACCCTCCAATGGCCGCTGCGGCCGGCACATTGTGCTGATCGGAAGCCAGGAGCCAGGTACTCATCCTGGTCTCCCATGAGGGAGCAGGGTCCAAGGACATGGGCCATCCTCCACTGCACTCCCGGGCCATAGCAGGGAGTTGGCCTGGAAGAGGGGCAACCGGGACAGAATCCAGCACCCTGACTGGGGCTAGAACCCAGTGTGCTGGTGCCGCAAGGCAGAGGATTAGCCTATTGAGCCACAGCGCCGGCCAACAGGCTTCCTTTTTGGTGCTCAGTTAATTGTCACCGATCAGGGAAAATATATGATATTTGTCCCTTTGGGACTGACTGACTTCACTCAGCATAATGTTTTCCAAATTCCTAGCAGGGATCACTTCTCAGTTAAAATTTAAACACCTACGAATAATTGTGTGTTAATTACAGAGTTCAACCAATAGTACTAGAACAAAAAAAAATACTAAAATGGATAAAGTATTACATTGTACATCAACCGTCAGGACAAGAGCTGATCAAGTCACGGTTCCTCATAGTGTTCATTTCACTTCAACAGGTTTCCCCTTTGGTACTCAGTTAGTTGTCGCAGATCAGGGAGAACATAAGATATTTGTCCCTCTGGGACTGGCTTAATTCACTCAGCATGATGTTTTCCAGATTCCTCCATCTTGTTGCAAATGACCAGGTTTCATTGTTTTTGACTGCTGTATAGTATTCTATAGAGTACATGTCCCATAATTTCTTTATCCAGTCTACTGTTGATGGGCATTTGGGTTGGTTCCAGGTCTTAGCTATTGTGAATTGAGCTGCAATAAACATTAATGTGCAGACAGCTTTTTTGTTTGCCAATTTAATTTCCTTTGGGTAAATTCCAAGGAGTGGGATGGCTGGGTTGAATGGTAGGGTTATATTCAGGTTTCTGAGGAATCTCCAGACTGACTTCCATAGTGGCTTAACCAGTTTGCATTCCCACCAACAGTGGGTTAGTGTCCCTTTTTCCCCACATCCTCTCCAGCATCTATTGTTGGTAGATTTCTGAATGTGAGCCATTCTAACCGGGGTGAGGTGAAACTTCATTGTGGTTTTCATTTGTATTTCCCTGATTGCTAGTGATCTTGAACCTTTATTCATGTGTCTGTTGGCCATTTGGATTTCTTCTTTTGAAAAATGTCTATTGAGGTCCTTGGCCCATCTCTTAAGTGGGTTGTTTGTTTTGATGTTGTGGAGTTTCTTATTTTCTTTGTAGATTCTGGTTATCAACCCTTTACCTGTTGCATAGTTTGCAAATATTTTTTCCCATTCTGTCGGTTGTCTCTTCACTTTTGTGGGGAGCAACCCGGACTAGACTAAGTTACTGGAATTAAGACTTATTCTATGCATCTGCTCTCCCACAATATGGCGCTGGGAGAGAAGAAAACAGCTTCTACACAGCTGCCTCCAGTTCAGCCAATAAAATGTAGGACTTGCTCCTGATTGGAGAGCAGCGTACTCGGCGTGTGGGCAGCCGAGTCAGGATTGGCGGAGGAGGACTATAAAGGAGGAGAGAGACGGCATGCACCAGGAACATCTAAGAGGAACATCTAAGGGGAACATCTAAGGGGAACACCTGTGCAGCCCCCGAGAGAGCCGGCCGGCGGTGTGCCGCTCCCCTGCGGAAGTGGGGAATGTGGCCAGGGGGAACTGCCCTTCCACGGAGGTGGAAGGGACAGTAGCCAACCCGGGAAGAACCAGCAGCAAACCCAGGGAGGGCCGAGCAGACGAAAGAACAGCGCAGGGTCATGTGTCGTTCCTCCACGAAGAGGGGGAGCGACAACTTTCCTGTTTCTTTTGAAGTACAGAAACTTCTCAATTTGATGCAATCCCAATAGTTGATTTTGGCTTTGACTGCCTGTACTTCTGGGGTATTTTCCAAGAAGTCTTTGCCAGTACCTATATCTTGCAGAGTTTCTCCAATGCTCTCTAATAATTTGATGGTGCCAGGTCGTAGATTTAAGTCTTTAATCCATGTTGAGTGAATTTTTGTGTAAGGTGAAAGGTAGGGGTCTTGCTTCATGCTTCTGCACGTGGAAATCCAATTTTCCCAGCACCATTTATTGAATAGACTGTCCTTACTCCAGGGATTGGTTTTGGATCCTTGATCAAATATAAGTTGGCTGTAGATGTTTGGATTGATTTCTGGTGTTTCTATTCTGTTCTACTGGTCTATCCATCTGTTTCTGTACCAGTACCATGCTGTTTTGATTACAACTGCCCTGTAGTATGTCCTGAAATCTGGTATTGTGATGCCTCCGGCTTTGTTTTTGTTGTACAAGATTGCTTTAGCTATTCGAGGTCTCCTGTGTCTCCATATGAATTTCAGCATCATTTTTTCCAGATCTGAGAAGAAGGTCTTCAGTATCTTGATTGGTATTGCATTGAATCTATAAATTGCTTTTGGGAGAATGGACATTTTGATGATACTGATTCTTCCAATCCATGAGCATGGAAGATTTTTCCATTTCTTGATGTCCTCTTCTATTTCTTTCTTTAAGGTTTTGTAATTTTCATCGTAGAGATCTTTAACATCCTTGGTTAAGTTTATTCCAAGGTATTTGATTGTTTTTGTAGCTATTGTGAATGGGATTGATATTAGACGTTCTTCCTCAGCCATGGCATTGCCTGTGTATACAAAGGCTGTTGATTTTTGTGCGTTGATTTTATATCCTGCTACTTTGCCAAACTCTTCTATGAGTTCCAATAGTCTCTTAGTAGAGTTCTTTGGGTCCCCTAAATAAAGAATCATATCATCTGCAAAGAGGGATAGTTTGAGTTTGTCTAGCTTTTGCTATTTGCTTTATTCTTCACTATGGTAAAATACCAGAATTTTGCACAAGTATAATTCTACAATCCTGAGTCCCAAATCTTCTTTATTACTGACAGACTTAAATAGATTTGAGTAGAAGTGGAAAAAAATATAATTTATTAGAATTAACCTACCTTTTAAAAAAATTAACTAAAACATTGTAAAAATTTAAATAGAACTCAAATATTGTTTCAAATATAAAAAACAATGGGAAGGAAAAATACACAAATGTTCAAAATTGGAAAATTTCACCAACCTTGTAAGAAATGGCTATTTTTAAAGATTTATTTATTTTATTTGACAGGCAGAGTTACAGAGACAGGGGATGGGGGAGAAAGGGGGGGGGGAGGGAGGGAGGGGGAGGGAGGGGGAGAGAGAGAGAGAGAGAGAGAGATCTTCCATCTGCTGGTTAACTCCCAAAATAGCCACAACGGCCAGGGCTGGGCTTGATGGAAGCCAGGAGCCCACGTGCTTCTTCCTGGTCTTCTACATGGGTACACGGGCCCAAGCTCTTGGGCCATCCTCCACTCCAGGTACATTATTAGGGAACTAGATCAGAAGTAGAGCAGCCAGGACTGGAACCAGTGCCCATGCATCAACTTAGCCCACTATGCCACAGTGTTGATCCATGGATAATCTTTATAACCTATGTAACTATAGCCCAAAAACACAGAAAAGGAAAAACAGCTACCTCAAATAATATTACAAGACTAAAATAGTCTTCATATGCAAAGACATAAAACTATCCGAGAAGAAAAGAAAGTTACACAGACCAATCTACTTATGAATATAGATGTCAAATCAGAAATAAAATATTAATCACAAAAGAATGATACATTTTGACCTAGCAGATTATTTTCAGCAATTCAAGGATAATTCAAATTGGGAAAAAAAATTCTATCCAATATATCCAACAAACTAAATGACTAAAGGTGTTCATCTTAAAAGATGCAAAATTATAACTTTGGGGGAATTTCAACATTTAGCCATGTTTAAAAAACACAAAAGTACATAACAGCCTAGAAACGGAAAGAAACTGCAAAACAATGAAAAGTGAGATTATAAAAAACTTTGGCAATTGTAATACTAAAAGGTAAAACTTTTAAAAGTAGTTCATGAAAGTCAGGAAGAACACCATGACACTATTTTCCCTAATGATCAACCCTGTTCCAAGATTCATACACCTAAAGCAATATTAGAAAACTTAATAAAAGTAAATAAGAGATTATAAAGATTAGGAAAGGTTAATCAATGAAAAATAAACTTAATGTCTATTACATGTGGCATTTTCTTTTTTTTTTAAAGACTTATTTTTATTTATTTGAAAAACAGTTACAGAGAGGTAGAGACAGAGAGAAGGAAGTCTTCCATCCACTGGTTCACTCCCTAGTTAGCCACAAGGGCTGGAGTTGCAGTGATCGGAAGCCAGGAGCCAGGAGCTTCTTCCAAGTCACCCATGTGGGTGCAGGGGCCCAGGGACTTGGGCCATCTTCTACTGCTATCCTAGGCCATAGCAGACAGCTGGAACGAAAGAAGAGCAGCTGGTACTAGAACCAGCACCCATATGGGATGCCAGCACTGCAAGCCAGGGCTTTAACCCACTTTGCCACAGCGCCGGCCCCTAGTTTTATTTATTAGGCTACAAATATTTCCATCTTGTTAAAGCTATTTAAGTCACAATGGTTAACAAGTTTGTTGCCAAATGCCAAGGCACTGAGGAGAACCCAGGTATAAATAAAAAATATTTACCTTGTATTACACACATAAACACACAGATGCAATGTTTCTTTATCTCTTACTATATAGGAAGTGGTTAGTAACTATTTGCTCATAATGATTTTTATGTCAATTAAATCTCTCTTTCATAAACTTGGTAGGCAGAACTTTCCTATAATTAGTAAATATGTTTAGTTTAAAATGTTTAACTTCAACTTTTGGATTTATGCTTTCTGTATTATTAATCAACCAAAAGATAGTCCACCCCCAGTATACATTTCCCACTAGTTCACATGGTAAGAATAAAATCAAGGAAAATATTTCCCAATACACTTTTCCTTATTTGAAGGATAATTATGTTACTCAAAAAAAGATCACAACAATGTTAAATAAAAAAAAAGCTAATGTGATACTTGAAACATATTTGTGGTACTAGAAATATACTAACTTCTAATGTATTAGTAGTTGCTTAGGCCCCCCACTGCCCACATGGGAGACCAGGGTGAAGTTCCTAGCTCCTGGCTTCAGTCTTGCCCAGACATAGCTGTTGAGGCAATTTGGATAATGAAGCAGTAGACAGAAGATCTCTCCCTCCCTCCCTCCCTCCTCCTTCTCCCCTCTCCCTGCCTTTCAAAAAATAAATATATCATAAAAACACACTTAACATGAAACCTAATTTCTTAACATTTTAAAGTACACAATATTAACTATAGGAACTATACTGTATAGGAGACCTCTAGAACTA
Source organism: Oryctolagus cuniculus (assembly GCF_964237555.1). Taxonomy (NCBI): domain Eukaryota; kingdom Metazoa; phylum Chordata; class Mammalia; order Lagomorpha; family Leporidae; genus Oryctolagus; species Oryctolagus cuniculus. Next base: position 85,076,218 of record NC_091445.1, on the reverse strand, counting down.
ATTGTCTAGTAAAACTTAAACTTAATACCTATTAAGCAGGGCTGGCACTGTGGTGTAGCATGTGTACCACCTGCAGTGCCAGCATCCCATATGGGTGCCAGTTCGAGTCCTGGCTGCTCTACTTCCAATTCAGCTCTCTGCTGTGGACTGGGAAAGCAGCGGAAGATGGTCCAATCTTTGAGTCCCTGCACTTGCATGGGAGACCTGAAGGAAGCTCCAGGCTCCTGGCTTTGGATCAGCTCAGCTCCGGCTGTTGCAGCCATTTAGGGAAGTAAACCAGCGGATAGAAGGATGGAAGACCTCCCTTCTCTCTCTCTCTCCCTCTCCTCTCTGTAAATATGCATTTGAAATAAATAAATAAATAAATCTTAAAAAAAGAAACTATTAAGCAACAATTCTGCATTTCTTCAAACCTAGACCCTGGTAATTGTCATTATATTCTCTGCTTCTGAGTTGGGAAAGCATGCATTTCATATCACTGCCTGGTTCAAGTTCCAGCTACTCTACTTCAAATTCAGCTTCCTGCTAATGTACCTAGCTGCTGCAACCACAGAAAGTGAATCAGAAGATGAAAGAGTGCTCGCACACTCACTTTGTCTCACTCCGCCTTTCAAATAAAGCTAAACAACAACAACAACAACAACAACAAAAGCACTTCACTTTAAGGCAACCAAAGAGCAATTTAAAAAAATAAATTAAATAACCCAAGTAAAAGCTCACATTGACGTGAAGCAGGTTAGCTACCACTTAACAATGCCAATATCCCATATGGGAGTGCTGGTTTGAGTCCTGGGTGCTGAGCTTCCAATCCAGCCTTCTGATAAAATGCCTAAGAAAGCAGCAGAGTATGCCCAGGTACTATCTCAGTGAGAGACCAGGATGGTGTTCTTTTTTTTTGACAGGCAGAGTTAGTGAGAGAGAGAGACAGAGAGAAAGGTCTTCCTTCCGTTGGTTCACCCCCCAAATGGCCACTACAGCTGGCACGCTGCGCCAATCCGAAGCCAGGAGCCAGATGCTTCTCCTGGTCTCCCATGCGGGTGCAGGGTCCCAAGCACTTGGGCCATCCTCCACCGCCCTCCCGGGGAGGATTAGCCAAGTGAGCAGTGGCGCCGGCCCAGGATGGTGTTCTTTACTCCTGGCCTCAGCCTCGCCCAGTCCTAGGCTATTATGGCCATGTGGGGGGAGAAACAACAGATGGAAGATCTCTCTCTCACCCTCTATCTTTCAAGTAAATTTATTAATTAATCTTAAAAAAATAAAAACCTGGGGTCAGTGCTGTGGCATAGAAGGTTCAGCCTCCACCTGCACTGCATGCATCCCATGTTGGTGTCAATCGAAGTCCTATCTGCTCCACTTTTGATCCATGTCCCTGCTAATGCACTTGGGAAAGCATAAGATAATCCAAGTCCTTAGGCCCCTGCACCTACATGGGAAACCCAGAGGAAGATCCTGGCTCCTGGCTTCAGCCTGGCCCAGCCCTAGCCCTAGCCATTGCAGCCATTTGGAGCATGAACCAGCAGATGAAAGATTTCTCTTTCTCTCTCTCTCTCTCTCTTTCTCTCTCTCTCTCACTCTCTCTTCTCCTCCCCTCCCTCCCTTCTCTCTCTGTATTTCTGCCTTTTAAATAAATAAATCTTTTAAAAAACAAATAAAAATAAAAACCTGACATGCTAATCTTTAAAGAAGTCATTTTTTTATTTCATTCATAGTTTGATGTCAGGGTAGTAACAAAAGATAAGTTCAAAACACTACTTTCTAGTAGTTCCACTATCTTTTTTTATATAAACATCTTATTGTAACTGAGGGAGAGGAATCAGTAGGTAGAACTCGGAGAACATGGTGAAAATTTACTGTATAATTCTGTAATGGTGGATAAATAACAATATATATTATCAAAACCCATGGAATTATACAACATAACGGTTGAATCCATTTTCTAATGTAAACTATGGACTTCAGTCAATCATAATGCATCAGTATACATTCACCAACTCTAACAAGCATACCAGACTAATAGACACTAATAGAAGAAATTGTAGAGGAGGAAGAGAAGTGTTTTATACCTTAAATAGGAGCTTTGTGTGCTTTCTGCTTAAGTTTTCTGGAAGCCAAAACTACTCAAATATAAAGTCTATGAACTGAAAACTCTAATTATTTTAATATCTGAAAACAGCATCAACTACTAAAAGTTATTAGTATACATTAACACAAAGGAAGTTTTCTTTTGTCTGGGTTTTTCAGACCCCAAATAGCTCTATCTTTGAAATTTGATATCAATGCTGGTTTTCTAATGTAACAGAATTTCTACTTGTCAGTACAGTACCTATACTAGTAGTCAGCTTGGGCTACAATGACAAGATAGAACAGATTGAGTGGTCAAAATGACAGAAATTTGTTTTCTCATAGTTCTGAAAACCTGGAGTCCAAGGTCAAAATGCTGGCAGGTGGATTTGTAGTGAAGCTTCTTTTCCTGGCTTGCAGACAGTCACATTCTCACCAGGTCCCTCTGTGCACAGGAACTTCAGGCGTCCCTTCCTCTGAGATGAACAGGAGCCCTATTGCCTTAGAGTCCCATCCTATGACCTCATTTAACCCCAATATTTTTTAAAGGCTCCATCTTCAAAACATTTATCCCACTTTAACAGTACCAAAAATCTCTATCCATGCCAGTATCCATGTCCAAAGCTTGTCCAGATGTTATCTAAATTAAGTATCAGTGAGACTTGAGGTATGATTAATCCTGGGACAAAACTCCTTTCCAACTGTGAAACCACAAAGCCATACAAGTTTTGTTTTTCTGAAATACAATGGTGGGCCATGCATAGCAGAGCCACTCCTAGTCCCAAAAGGAGCTGTCAGAAAGAAGAAAGCAAGTCTAAAACTTAGCAAGACAAATTTCATTATATCAAGAGCAAAGACTAGGGGGCTGGTGCTGTAGCGCAGTGGGTGAAGCCACCGCCTGCAGTGCTGACATTCCATAATGCTCCACTTCCAATGTAGCCCTCTGATATGGCCTGGGAAAGCAGTGGAAGATGACTCAAGTCCTTGGGCCCCTGCATCTACATGGGAGACCTGGAAAAAGCTCCTGGCTCCTGGCTTTGGATTGGCTGTTGCAGCCCTCTGGGGAGTGAACAAGCAGATGGAAGACCTCCCTCTCTCTATCTCTATCTCTCTCTGTGTCTCTGTCTCTCTCTCCTTCTCTCCCTCCCTTTACCTCTCTGTAACTCTGCCTTTCAAATGAATAAATAATTCTTAAAAAGGGAGGAGGGGGCAAAGAATAATCTTTCGCTTCATGCTCTGCCCTAATGGCCCACCATGACAGTGCCTCCATCCTCTGGGCCTACTGGGATGGCAGTCCTGCTCCCTCAGCACAGGGCAGCAGTCTTGCCCTTAAGGCCATGAGAAGAAATCATCCGAACTCTGAAACTGAGCAAGTGGCCCCATACCCTGAGGAGACAGCCTTGGGACTGTGGAGCCGAGGGAAATCCTGGCCATCTCTGAATAGTTATCAGTCATTCTCCCTTTTTTGAAGGAAATGGCGTATCTGCAGTCCAGCATGTCTACTGTTCTACTGTGTCCAAGTCCAGAAGACCAAAGCCTTCTTTATTTTGTCCCATCCAAACTGGCAGTTTCTCTGTTAGTAAAATCCCATCCCTATTCCTGGTTTCTGCTGAGCTGCCTGACTGAACTATGCTACTCTATGAAAAGACTGTCAAGCCTTATACCAGAGATTCTACCCACAACATGCTTTCTAATTTTTTTTTTATTATTTATTTGACAGAGTTAGACAGTGAGAGAGGGAGACAGAAAGGTCTTCCTTCCGTTGGTTCACCCCCAAAATGGCCACTACGGTGAGAGCTACGCCAATCCAAACCCAGGAGCCCAATGCCTCCTCCTGGTCTCCCATGCAGGTGTAGGGGCCCAAGCACTTGGGCCATCCTCCACTGCCTTCCCGGGCCACAGCAGAGAGCTGGCCTGGAAGAGGAGCAGCCAGGACTAGAACCGGAGCCCATATGGGATGCCAGCACCACAGGCAGAGGAATAACCAAGTGAGCCACGGCGCTGGCCCCAACACAACATGCTTTCTAATCTTTTACAACCTCTACCCAGAAGATGCTATTTTTTTACAATATGAATATTCTGATAATTTTACAAATCCTAATTTCCAGTTTCTTTTTGCTTAACAATTCTTTCTTCAAATCATCTCTTTCTCCCTCCCACATTTCACTTTAAGTGGTAGAGATAATCCCTTCAACTAGTTACTGAGAAATCTAGGCTAAATATCTAAAGTCACAACTCTTAAGTTCTACCTTCCACAAAACAAAAGAATGTAATTCATCTAAATGCCATTTTATAAGAAGGATCTTTTTTTGTTTGCTTGTTCCTGTTTCCCATAACACATTCCTCCTTTTGATTGAGGATTCACAGAATCACCTCTAACATCCACATCCCTACCAATAGTTCCTTCAAGGCCATATAGAGTTTTTTTCTTCTTGTTTTAAAAGACCTATTTTATTTATTTTAAAGGCAGATTTACAGAATGAGGTACAGAAAGAGACAGAGACAGAGAGAGAGATCTTCCATCTGCTGTTTCCCCAAATTGTCACAATGGCTAGAGCTGGGCCAATCGGAAGCCAGGCCGATATGGAGCCAGGAGCTTCTTCCAGGTCTTTCCATGTGGGTGCAGGGGCCCAAGGACTTGAGCCATCTTCCACTGCTTACCCAGGCCATAGCAGAGAGCTGGGCTGGAAGGACAGCTGAGACATGAACCGGCACCAATATGGATGCTGGTGCCGCAGGTAGAGGCTTAGCCTACTATGCCATAGCACAGGCTCCAGGGTAGGCTTTTCTAACAGATGTGTCAACTCTTTCAGCCTGGACACATTACCTAACTCCAAAGCTGCTTCTGTATTTTTACATATTTGCTATAGGAGAACTCCAGCTCATACTATCAAAACCTGTGTTATTCTCTTTGGGCTACCATAATACAATACCAAGGGCTGGATGACCTGAACTGTAGAAAACCATTTTCTTGCAGTTTAGGAGGCTAGAAGTCCAAGATAAAGCCATTGGTAGGATTTCTTTCTGGGGAGGCCACTTTTCCTGGTCTGTAGCCAGCTACCTTCTTGCTGGGACTTCCCTTCCTGCATGCTTTACTTCTGGTAATTATTCTTGTATTTTATAAGGACACTATTCCTACTGGATTAGAGCCCCACCACCATATCCTCATTTAACCTTAATCTCCTCCTTAAAGACCTTCTTAACTCCAAATATAGTCACACTGTGGGTTAGGGCTTTGACATATGGATTGGAAGGGGTAGACACAATCTTGTCCATGACAACACCTATAGAACCCAAGCCAGTCCTCTCAATTCTGACATTATTAGAGTGCTTCTGTTTTACTGTATTTTGCAAATTATATTCATGCACAGAATAAAATCATAAAATAAAACAAATACTGTTTAGGACATCTGCCATTCTATGAGTCTGCTATGTATCCCACTTCCCATGTTGGATCATTCTCTCCTTTTTAATTCTATCAGTTAGTATTAGCAGACACTAGTCTTGTTTATGTGATCCCTTTGACTCTTAATCCTATCAGTATGATCAATTGTGACCAGAAATTGATCACCTGGACTAGTGAGATGGCATTGGTACATGCCACCTTGATGGGATTGAACTGGAATCCCCTGGCACATTTCTAACTCTACCGTTTAGGGCAAATCTGATTGAGCATGTGCCGAACTGTACCTCTCCTCCCTCTCTTATTCCCACTCTTATATTTAACAGGGACCACTTCTCAGTTAAATTTAAACACCTAAGAATCAGCCCTTAACGCATTCGGATCTGGCTAAAAAGCCCATGAGAGTATTTCAGGCATAGATAGCCAAGACACCCTGGCAAAAAAAAAAAAAAAAAAAAAAAAAAAAAAAATACTAAATGAAAGATCTCTGTGAGTGAGATCCCAGTAAAAAGAACAGGCCCTCAAGGAAGGAGGTACCTTTCTCTGAAGGGAGGAGAGAGCTTCTACTTTGACTATGGCCTTGTCTAAATAAGATCGGAGTTGGCAAACTCAAAAGGCTTCCATAGCCTTGTCAGCTCATGACAAGAGCCTCGGGTGATTACTGATGCCATAAACAAGAGTGTCAATTGTTAAATCAACAACAGGAGTCACTGCACACTTACTCCCCATGTAGGATCTCTTTCCTTAATGTGTTGTACTATGTGAATTAACAACATAACAGCACTTTATACTTTGTGTTTCTGTGTGGGTGCAAACTGTTGACATCTTTACTTAGTATATACTAAATTGATCTTCTGTATATGAAGATAATTGAAAACGAATATTGATGTGAATGGGATGGGAGAGGGAGCAGGAAATGGGATGGTTGTGGGTGGGAGGGAGGTTATGGGGGGAAAAAGCCACTATAATCCAAAAGCTGTACTTTGGAAATTTATATTAAGTAAAAGTTTAAAAAATAAAAATAAAACAAACACTGAATTTATAATTCCTCAAAAGGTACAGCTCAACTGTTGGTGAACAAAAAAAGAGAAGTCAAAAAGTTAAAGTGATCAAAGAATGTGGAGCTCCTTTATCATTATATTTCTTATCAACTGGGACAAGATAAAATCCCAAAGAAGGTAAAATTAGTAAATGTATGAAAATAGCAGTGCAACTTAGAAAATAAAATTCTTTTGTAAAAACATTTATTTATTAGAAAGGTAGAATAAGAGAGAAGGAGAAACAGAGAAAACGAGATGTTTCATCTGATGGTTCACTCCCAAAATGGCTTTAACAGCCATGGCTGAGCCAGGCTAAAGCCAGGAGTCCGAAACTCCATCCTGGTCTCCCACATGGACGGCTATGGCCCAGGTATTTGGGCCATCTTCTGCTGCCTTCCCAGATGTATAAGCAGGAAACTGGATCAGAAACAAGAGTAGCAAGGACTTGAAGCAGCACTTCAATATAGGACGCTGGCATCTTAAGCAGGTTAACCCACTGTGCCACAATAAAATTCTAAATTATTTAGTCAATTCAGACCTTCTCAGAGCAAATACTATTTCTAAATTTTGGTCTTTTTAAAAAGTTACCCATATTCTCTAAGTTCTTAAAGTAAAATTAATGTATATACACTGTGTGTATATACTGTGTATTTATTGTGTGTATATAATGTGTATATATTGTATGTATACAGTATGTAGGTAATGTGTATATACTATGTGTATATACTGTATTTAGTATATGTACTTACTTTTTGTATATGTTTGTATATTATATGTATATATATATATATATTAAGTGCATATACCGTGTATACATCGTGTCTTTGCAAACAGCATGATGTATTTGTAGCCATTAGATTATGTTGCAATTAATCACCTCAAGGTTGTATTACTGGAAGTGGTTAGTACATCATGTTTCCATAAAATAAAAAACAGCTCTCTTGTAAATATAAACAAATAGCATGCTGTTAATCTAAGTGAAATCTCGTTTTAACACCAGAATTCAAGAGAGCTTTGCAGAAGTGAACGGTGGAATCAGTGACCGTTCACAGGAATAGAACATCAGACACAATAACTGTGCTTGGAATGAGCTGTATAGACACTCATAATTTTATACAATTGATAATATGCCAACTCCCCCTGCTGATGTCGGTTTTGAGCACAGAAGAATCTGAATAAAAAGCAACTAATTCAAAAATATCACCAGAAAGTAGTGATAACAATACTGATCTGTGAAATACTGCAAAAACAGAAGTGACTAAGTTTTCAAAGCAAAAAATCAACGAATTTGTTTGCCATCTAAGAATATATCAGGACCCAAAAACAAATCTTAATTTTAATATTAAACAGAAAGTAAAGCAGCTTTTCCCAGTTACAATTAGACACATTCCTGTGCAATTTATGTACCTTACTTAGTTCAACAGGTATTTCTAGCATGATTTAGTGAAAATCAGTTTATAATCCAGGATTCCTCTTATATTAATTTCCATTCTTTGCCAAGGAAAGGGGATAGTTTGCTTGTACTGCACAAACAGGAGACTGGAACAGGTGACACCTAAATCTTCAGTTCTATGATGCAAGCTTGGTGGCTATGGTGACTCAAAAATAACATTTGAAGCCTCTAATTTACTAATGGTAAAACTGTTCAAATTATGAGTTACAGGAAGAGACACCTCAATCTTCTTCAATAATTGTTGATATTACACATTTTGGGGTTGCAACATGATAAAGCCCATTTCAATGGTGTAAATGGCTCTACAGAAGCCTGCTTTGTGGCGCACAGTGTTAAGCTGAGGCGAGCCAGGCTGACATCCTTTGGATGCTAGTTTGAGTCCAGCTGCTCCTTGGATGCTCCACTTGTCTTTTTTTTTTTTTTTTTTTTTTTTTTTTTTTTTTTTTTTTTTTTTTTTGACAGGTATAGTTAGACAGTGAGAGAGAAACAGAGAGAAACAGAGAGAAAGGTCTTCCTTCTGTTGATTCACTCCCCAAATGGCCGCTACAGCCGGTGCTGCACTGATCTGAAGCCAGGAACCAGGAGCTTCCTCCTGGTCTCCCATGCAGGTGAAGGGGCCCAAGCACTTGGGCCATCCTCCACTGCCTTCCCGGGCCACAGCAGAGAGCTGGACTGGAAGAGGAGCAACCAGGACTAGAACCCAGCACCATATGGGATGCCAGCACCGCAGGTGGAGGATTAACCAAGTGAGCCACAGCGTTGGCCCCTGGATGCTCCACTTCTAATCCAGCTCCCCGCTAATGCATCTGAAAAAGCAGTGGAAGATAACCCACGTGCTTGGGCCCCTGCACACCCATAGAAGAACCTAAAGAAGCTCCTAGCTCCTGGCTCCAGCTTAGCCTAGCCCTGGCTATTGCAGATACTCTGATTGGACTAAGACACAGTTGAGAGATGATGGAAGACACATTTACAGCTAATGGAAGATCTTCTCTATGTCTCTCCCTCTCTAATTCTGCCTTTCAGATAAATTAATAAATCTTTTTAAAAAGTGGTTCTGCAGACACTTTGGTGTTCACATCCATAAACAATTTTCTTGGAAAGCACACAAGTGTAAATATGTAAATTTATTTAAGATGTATATATATATTAATATGCACATATTTTAATATATATATTCCAATAATGTAAACTACCTCATTCCCATTTAGATACCTCTCATTCTTCGTACCTCTATTTGTCTTCTACTTCCCCTGGGCTTGCTGAGTTCTTAAGCATACCCAACCCCAATGAGACTGCAGTAGCTACCATTTACTATCCATAAGATCTTAAGCCACACACTTCAACTTATGTTGAATACCACCTATTTATTCTTACAAATTGCTTCCTTTATCCATTTTTTCCTCTTATATACATAGCTTAGGAATTTAGTTTGAAGGCCCATGGTACTCTTTCAATCCAAGTGACATTTTTAACAATTGCAAAATATGACGGAAGAAACAAATATTCAGTAAATTCCATATTCTGATTAGTGTTGCCCATTTTAACTACTACTACTCTTTGGTAAAAGAATGAATTAATTGTAAAGATGGTTGAAAGTGTTAGTAAGTAGAACTCACATATTCACTTACTTCTCACACACTGCTTTCCTGGGGGGAAATAATAAGAAAATGCAGAATTTATACTGTTCTGCACAGTGCTGAACTATAGGGCAGGAGGGAGAGGGGGAAAGGAAGGAGGGAGGAAGGGAATATTATTATGTTCTTAGAATTGTATTTATAAATCACATTGAATCTGTTAAAAACTAATTAAAATTAAAATTTAAAAAAGGAAATTATGCATGTACAAGGATACTTACAAAAAGTTCATGGAAATTAAATTAAAAGATCAACTTATTTTGGTTCAAAAATTTTTAAAACCCAAGCAAAAGTAGAGTCTTCAGAAAATTAATGAAAAATATATATTATAAAAAAAAACACACAGACCTCAAAGTTTTTGTTCTCAAATTTGCTTTATAATCTCATTTTCCATGGACTTTTTGAATTACCCTCATCTATTTGTATTTGTATGTAATGCTTAGATATCACTTCAAATGAATCCACAAGTTTTTGTTTCAGAAGAATGGGTTTGGTTGTACTATAGAGATTGTTAAGCCATTTATGAATCACCTAAACACAGTGTTAATAAATGTGTCGACAATATTTCTGATTGGACCAAGAAGACACAGTTCAGAGATGAAAATAATTTTAGGTGATATTTTTAGTTAATCTTAAATTGGATTTTAAAACTACAAATATTCATTCATAAATATTTGATATTTATTTTACCAGGGAACTCAAAGAATAACAAAAACATGTGCTATGAAAGCTGTCAGAGGGGTTCTAAGCCAACTGAATGGGAACGAGTAGGCAAAATTTGCCAAGACACAAAAGGGAAGCATCTAAGTAAAGACTTGAGCCTGAGGTCAGAGTCTTCTTTCCCCAGATGTTTCTCAGGTTGGCTTCTCACAAGAGGAAAAAAGTCTAAAACATATTTACTTCATATATACTAATATAATGTAAAGCATGATTTTAAGGAAAAATTGACGATAAGCACTTCTTTAACTTGCTATACTTTTGCTAGATTTACATGTAGGTTTTGATGGGTCAACAATGAAATTTCAGATAAGAAAGTAGCAGCAGATATACGCACACTAACACAGCTTCAAAGTTCTTTTTTTTCTTTAGGACAAAAGTAATAGTTACCTGGAGAGACTTTTGTTTAACACAGAGGCAGCTGGGTTACCTCAAAAGATAGCTAGCTCTCCAAACATTGCTAGATAATAGGGACAAAAAAGAAATAAGTATCTCCCAGTATATAAAGCAATGACTGGGCTTGTTTAGTTATTTATCCCACCACCTTCCCCAGAAGAGGGTTTAATACTCCTTGCACTTTTATTGCCAATATAGATGTCTTAATAATCTCTCTGTGCATTAGTGGACTTCTTCTTCTTTTTTTGCAATCTACTATTCAACTGAGAATGCTGTCTTTCTCAAGTCCTGGCTTTACTCAGGGATCCCAATTCTCAACTCCATCCCCTATGTGTACCCAAGGCTTCACTCCACTGTGTGATCATAGTTATTAAACCCATGGCCCTCAATTTCTAAAGCTAAAAGTTCAATTTCACACTAAAGTTAGTTTTGATACCATGTGTCTATTTGCCATGCTCTATCCATCACTGTTCTTTTTTAAAAGTATTTATTTCAAAGGCAGATTTACAGAGATAAACAGGAAGAAAGAGAGAAAGAGAAATCTTCCATCCTCTGGTTCACTTCTCAAATGGCCAAAACAGCCAGGACCAGGCCAAGTCAAAGCCAAGAACTATGAATTCCATCCGGGTCTCCCAGTAGGTGGCAGGGACCCAAGCACTTGAGCCATCTTTTCCTACTTTCCCAGGCATATTATGAAGCTGGATCAAAAGTGGAGCAGTTGGGACTCAAATTGGCACTTATGTGGGATGTCAATGTTGCAGACAGCAGTTTAATCCATTGTACCAAAATGCCAGCTCCCATCATTATTCTTTGCTCCTGGTGCTTTCTCTTCCTTTGATACAAGTTCATTTGTGAATCTTTTTAGTCGTTAATCAAATACTTCTAGAGAAGTTCTAGGTATTTGTAGCTTACATTATCAGATTATCAGAATTGGTAGCCTCCCCTTCTGTCAACCACTGCAAGACACACTAATTCCAGTGCCAAGTATTTGATGTAGCAGTGAAGATGTCACTTTGGATGCCCATATCCCCTATCAGACTGCCTGGATTTAAGTCTCAGTTCCATTCCTGATTCCAGCTTCCCACTCATGTGCACCCTGGGAGGCAGCAGGTGATGGCTCAAGTATTTGGTTCTCTGCCACCCACGTGGAAGACCTGGATGGAGTGTCAGGCTCCTGATTTCAGCCTTGCCCAGCCCCAGTCATTGCAGCATTTGAGGAGTGAACCAGCAGATAGGAGGTTATTTTGTGTCTCTCTCTGCTTCTGTTTTTATTCCTTTTGAATAATTAATAATTTTGTAAAAAAAGAAAAATTTCTAATTTCAGTTATTCTATAATGTTGCTCTGAATTACAACCTTTGATATGAGGATTTGATCTACAAACATCAGAATTCTTAAGCCAAGGAGTAAAGGGGAGGAAAGTGGATAAAGGTGGGATGAGGGCAAAAGCTTCCTTGGTATCTTTCAAACAGATAAAACGGAGCAGAATTTCTTTTACAGACCAAGGTAGAGATGTCATTCTAGATAATCTATAAACAATAAGCAGATGTGTGATCTCAAAAATTTGCAGCTGGCATTGTGGTATAGCAGGTAAAGCCACTGACTGCAACACCAGCATCCTATATAGGTGCCAGTTTGTATCCCAACTATTCCATTTCTGATCCAGCTCCCTGCTAATGGCCTGCAAAAAGCAGAAGATGGCCCAAGTACCTGGGCCCCTGCCACCCATGTGAGAGACCCAGAAGAAGCTCCTGGCTTCAGCATGGCTCTCCCTCTCTTTAACTCTTTCAAACAAATAAATCTTTTTCAAAAAAATTCAAGGCCAGAAATAATGATTCTAATCCTCAAGAGTTTACTTGATAAAAACCTGATGTACTTTATTCTCCACACTGAAGTAGAATTCCTGAAAATGCCAAACAGATCACAGTATTTTCCTGGTCCCTCCAGGGTCTTCCCAGTACTGCTCTACTGTCAAGCAATCCAGCTTTCTTTTAGTTCCTCCATTCTATCAGTCTCCCCATCCTGCTCCCACTCCTGTATTCATGGAAAGCCTTTAAGAAGTACTATTACATCCTTCACGCATCCTTCAGGTCTCAGCTTAAATAACTCTTGCTGGGGAAGTGCTGGGGGTTGGGAAGAGGTTTGGTGGTGTCTGTAAGCTATGACCTTCCCCTCTTATTTTCCTCTAAAACATTCACCACACTGTTAATTACATATTTCATGTCTGCCCCTCTTTGCTGAGTTGCAAACTGCTCAACTGTTTAATACAGTCATCCGTTGGCATCTGCATGGGATTGGTTCCAGGATCCCCCGTGGGCAGCAATGGCCCCAGATACTCAAATATCTTTAGTAAAATGGCATAGTATCTGCATATAACTTATACATATCTTCTACATATTTTAAATCATCTTTAGATTACTTATAGTAGCTAATAAAATATAAATGCTATGTATATAATTGTTATACTGTATTGTTCAGGGAATACTGACAAGAAAAAGTCTACGTATGTTTAGTACAGATGTTTTTTAAAAAAATATTTGAATCCACATTTAGTTGAGCCAAGGGATACAGAGGGCTGACATTAGTGCAAGCAGAGTACTGGGCATGTATCAGTAGAATGGGTGAGCAGAATAAGCAAGCGCAAGCAAGTCCAAACATGAGCCTACCTTGTGCTCAAAGTCAGAGCACAATTTATTGGCATCACCTGTATAAATCTAACACTCACCAACAAAGGAAGCTTGTCTCAGCCTCATAAACCATCATAGAAAGTTGACTTTTTAGCCATATCACTACAGAACACAGTCCGAGTTTCATGACTCATATGATTTAATAGCTCTGTTACTGGGTGCATGAAAATTATTTATAACCTTTATGAAACTATCCATTAGAAAATACATATTTTCTCCTTTTAAATTAACAATGGAATAGAAAGTAGTAAACCTTTCACACATTTTAAACTAAAAAGTCCACATAAAAACATGAAGTCATTGGGTTTCGTATTATTTTAAAAACTGGCTAAGGAAGACTTTTCTCTCTGTCTCTCTCTCACTGTCCACTCTGCCTGCCAAAAAAAAAAAAAAAAAAAAAAAAAAGTAAGTCTGAAAGCTACAGACACTGGGGAGATCAAGGTTGTTATGACATGCTAGATCATAAAACTGCTACATAAAACAGGGCAGAAAATATTGATAACTTTATATATTGATACAACTGTTAACTTCAGTATAAGAGCAAAGTCAAGAAAAAATCCAAACACAGGAGGAAGAAATTTGCAAATATAAATAATTGATTAGCATCTACAATTCTACAACACAATTTTTTAAATGGCAAACACCCATCAGAAAAATTAATGAAAAATGTGAAAATGTAATTCCAGAATCACATGAAGAATCATCATGTGAAAACTTTCAACCTTACCACAAGTCAGGAAAATGAAAATTAAAAATGAGATACCATTTCACATCCACCACACTGGAAAAAATTAAATTCCTGCAATACCAAACATGAAATGAAAAGGAGCATAAGAATCTCATAAACCTGGGGTCGGTGCTGTGGCGCAGTGGGTTAACACCCTGGCCTGAAGCACTGGCATCCCATATGGGCGCCAGTTCTAGTCCCGGCTGCTCCTCTTCCGAACCAGCTCTCTGATGTGACCTGGGATAGCAGAAGATGGCCCACGTCCTTGGGCCCCTGCACCCATGTAGGAGACCTGGAAGAAGCTCCTGGCTCCTGGCTTCAGATTGGCACAGCTCCAGTCATTGCGGCCAATTGGGGAGGGAACCATCGGATGGAAGACCTCTTTCTCTCTGCCTCTCCTCTCTGTCTGTAATTCTGATTTTCAAATAAATAAATAAATCTTTAAAAAAAAAAAGAATCTCATAAACCACATTGGGAAAGTTTAACTACATATAGCCCTTCTTTAAATATTCCTTTTTTGTTAAACTTTAAAGTGAACAAATTTCATACAATTCCTATATACAGATTTAGGAACTAATGAAACTTCACACCCACCCTTCCTCCCGCACATGCTCCTTCCATTTCTTCTCTTTCCTTTCTTATTCTTTCTCTTAATTTTCACAATGATCTACTTTCAGCTTATTCTGTACTCATTAGATTAACCCTGAAATAAATAAACAGCCCAACAACTAGTGAGAAGAAAAAAAAACACTGCTCAAGAGTACAAATGCTGCAATCATTAAATCTCAAAATGTCAATTTTGCTCTTATGCATCACATTTTTTGGTACTCTATTAGTTACCACACATCAGGGAAAGCATGTGGAATTTTCTTTTTGGGGCCTGGCTTATTTCACTAAGTATAATGGCTCCAGTTATATCCATTTTGTTGCAAAAGACAGGATCTCATTATTTTCTTATAGCTGAGTGATATTCCAATACTATATATATGTATAGTATTATATATATATAATGTCTATATATTATATATACTATATATAATGCTAAATACTATATATACCATATATAATATATACTATGGAATATATACTATATAACATATAGTTTATACTATATATATATAATACTATATATAATTTCTTTACTCAGTCATCAGTTGATGGACATCTGGGTTGATTATTTATCTTAGCTATTGTGAATTGAGCTGCAACAAACATGGGGCTACAGATAACTCTTTCACCTGTGATTTAATTTCATTTGGGTAAATTCCCAGAAGTGGGATTGCAGGGTCATATGATATACCAATTTTTAGTTTTCTGAGGTATCTCCATACTGTATTCCACAATAGCCGTACTCATTTACAATCCAACCAACAGTGGATTAGGGTACCTTTTTCCCCACATACTCACCGATATTTATTGTTTTTTTGATATCTGTATGACAGGCAGGCTAACTATGATGAGATAATACCTCATTGTGGTTCTGATTTCCATTTCCCTGATGGCTGGTGATTCTGAGCATTTTTTTTTTTCATGTGTCTGTTGGCCATCTGAATTTCCTCTTTTGAAAAATGCTTGTTCAATTCCTTTGCCCATTTCATAACTGGATTGTTGTTTTGTTGTCGCTGAAGTTCTTGAGCTCTTTATAGATACTGGGAATTAATCCTTTATCAGTTATATAGTTTGCAAATATTTTCTCCCATTCTGTCAGTTGTGCCTTCACTTTCCTGAGTGTTTCCTTTGCAGTGCAGAAGCTTCTCAGTCTCATGTAATCCCACTTGTTTATTTTGGCCCTGATTGTCTGTGCCTCTGGGGTCTTTTCCAAGAATTCTTCACCTATGTCAATTTTCTCCTCTAATAATTTGATGGTATCAGGTCATAGATTTAGATCCTTGATCCATTTTGAGCTGATTTTCATATAGGGTATAAGGTATAGGTGTTGTTTCATACTTCTACATTCAGAGATTTAATTTTCCCATTGCAATTTGTTGATGAGACTCTCCTTTTTCCAGGGGTTGATTTTAGCTCTTTGTCAACGATAAGTTAGTTGTAAATGTGTGGACTGATTTCTAGAGATTCTATTATTATTGGTCTACATGTCTATTGCTGTGCCAATACCAGGTTATTTTGATTATAACTGTGCTTCAGTATGTCTTGAAATCTGGTATTGTGATGCCTCTGGCTTTTTTGTTGTTGTTTAAGATAGCTTTATTTACTCAGGGTCCCTTGTGTTTCCATATGAATTTTTGTATCACTTTTTTATAGATCTGAGAAGACTATCATTGGTATTTTGAGTGGGATTACATTGAATCTTTAAACTACTTACAACAGTAAGGACATTTTGATGATATAAATTCTTCCACTCTATGAACATAGAATATTTTTCCATTCTTTGTGTCTTTTCTTTCCTTCTTTAATGTTTTGCAATTTTCATCATACAGATCTTTTACTTCCTTGGTTAAATTTACTTGAGGTATTAAAGGTTTTTGTAGGTATTATGAATGAGACCAATCTCTGAAGTTCTTTCTCGGGGCCAGCACCGTGGCTCACTTGGTTAATCCTCTGCCTGCGGCACCGGCATCCCACAGGGGTGCCGGGTTCTAGTCCTGGTTGCTCCTTTTCCAGTCCAGCTGTCTGCTGTGTCCCGGGAGGGTAGTGGAGGATGGCCCAAGTGCTTGGGTCCCTGCACCCGCATGGGAGACCAGGAGGAAGCACCTGGCTCCTGGCTTCAGATTGGTGCAGCGCTGGCCGTGGCAGCTGTTTGGGGAGTGAACCAACAGAAGGAAGACCTTTCTCTGTCTCTCTCTCTCTCACTGTCTATAACTGTCAAATGAATAAATAAGAAGTTCTTTCTCAGCCATAGCCTTGGCTGTGTATACAAAGGCTATTGATTTCTGTGTGTTAATTTTATATCCTGCAACTTTACCAAACTCTTATGAATGTCAATAGTCTTACTGGAGTCTTTTGGATCCTCCATACATAGAATCATATCATCAGCAAATAGGGATAGTTTGACTTCCTCCTTCCCAATTTGTATCCCTTTGATATCTTTTTCTTACCTAATGGCTCTGGCTAAAATTTCCAGGACTATATTGAATAGCAGTGGTGAGAATGGGTATCCCTGTATGGTTCCTGATCTCAGTGGGAATGATTCCAACTTTTCCCCACTCAACAGGATGGGGCATAAACAAAGGCATAATGATTACATTTCATATGAAATTCACCAACCAAAAAATAGTGTTACTGAATGTCAGTACCTAAATTAGAGTAGAAACATGTGCTATTTAAGAAATAGTACAACATGTCTTACATTAGTATAAACCAGATACTCTCTTGATTATATGAATACAGTGCTAGATATTCTTCATCCCCTGCCCCCCCCCCCCAAAAATCAACTGTCCCAAGAGACTGTCATTTGGACTGCAACACAGGGATCCTCTGCCTTCTGGCTCTGGAATTCGGTTTGACAACAGGACATCAGAGAATGGGAAGAAAGTGAAGCTAATGTATTTATTCCCTGACTCTTCTGTCAGATTAACTCAGGCTTTTAATCAAGCAGTCTTCTCAACATACCAACATTTTCTGGGTTTCAGTGATGGTCCTCTTCTCTTGCTCGTTGAGACCTAAGAACCATAATATCTCACACTATTGTTAGCCGTGTGGTGCATCACCATCCAATGTTGTTTTAACCTAGACACGCATTTTAAATTTCAACTAAGTTATCTCACTCTGAGAAAACCATGTATTGTCTACGAAACCACTGACATAATTATGAAGCACAACTTAGGCTTCATACCCAACCATCTGAGAAATAAATTTCTCGGCCGGCGCCGTGGCTCACTAGGCTAATCCTCCGCCTTGCAGCCCCGGCACACCGGGTTCTAGTCCCGGTCGGGGCGCCGGATTCTGTCCCGGTTGCCCCTCGTCCAGGCCAGCTCTCTGCTGTGGCCAGGGAGTACAGTGGAGGATGGCCCAAGTACTTGGGCCCTGCACCCCATGGGAGACCAGGAAAAGCACCTGGCTCCTGGCTCCTGCCATCGGATCAGCGCGGTGCGCCGGCCGCAGCGCGCCGGCCGCGGCGGCCACTGGAGGGTGAACCAATGGCAAAAGGAACACCATTCTCTCTGTCTTTCTCTCTCACTGTCCACTCTGCCTGTCAAAAAATAAAAATAAATTTAAAAAAAGAAAGAAAGAAATTTCTCCCATAGATCTACCTTATAAACTGATATATACAGGTATCATCCACTGCCATCCAGCTTCTGAATTCACACTGGCCTGGCCCTGTCTGCTGTGAGCATTTGGGGAGTGAGCCAGCAGAAGGGAACTTGGTCACTCAGCCTTCCAAACAAAATGAGTAAATTTTCAAAAATATATCTAAATAATTTTTAAAGTAACAAATACAGCTATTGGGTAAACTAAAAACAAAAACAAGAACTAGGAAACAGGGGAAAGCTTTATGGAGAAAGTGGTATTCCAGCTCGGTCTTAAAGGATAGAGAGGATTCAGACAGCATTATAGCTAGGTACTATGAAGAGGACTGGGCCTTCTGAGCAAGGAAAACAAATAATCTACAACACTAAACTAAAAAAGGGTATGACTGTTTTGCCAGAATTAAGTATACAGCTTGACTTAAGCAGAAAAAGTTTTGTTTTTGATTCTAAGCCAAACAGATATAGCTTTATAAATAGTCATTACATAATTTATGAATTCTCCAGAAAAGAAAAGGTCTGGGAAAGAATAGATTCTTTTAAAAAATTAAGCAGAATTTTGCCAGGAAAATATATCTTAGTTTTAATTTCCAAATCCATTTAATAAGCTTTGAGTAGCTTCCAATTTACTCATTATAAATTGGCCCACATGTCTATACCATTCATTCCATGCTGCCAGGATAGCCATACCTCTATTTTGGATCCTTGGTAAATGTTTGTAACAGGTTTCTGAATAGGCCAGGCAATTTTCAACCAGAACAAGTCTCATGCTTATCTCAGCAATTTAATGAAGGATGTTTGGAAGCTATTTTTAACGTCTGTGTTGATCTGTCGATTGTTTTTCAGGTTTTCAAGCTATGAAACTATCAGTGAACTCATAAGGCAAACAGATTATGGAACATCAAAGCAACTGTATTACTAATGCAATGTTGTCTAATATTTCTGCCTGCTACAGAGAAATATTCCACATATTAAAAAAATATTTCAATTTCCTGGGTTAGCTTTTATAATCATTTCCAGCATTCATGTCGTTTCTCAAAAATTTTCTAAAATCTCAGAAAATACCTTGTTAATTAAGTGGTTAATGTTTACTGTGCCAAGAATACTTTTCATTGACATTATTCCTATTTTTGTACACTTCATTGTTTACCAGGGCCAAAACAAAATATTTTGATGTAGGAAATTTTATGAGACTGCTTTGATAAGAGAAAATTATGACAAGATTTTAAAAATAAACTCTTCAATTTCCAGATTAAGAAAAACACGATGTTACATATGAAATAGATATCTTCATCCCTTCACCTCCAACTACCTTCTACCCAAAGATAAGGTCACAGTCACAGATTAGGGTGAATGTCAGAGATGAAAAACAACTCATGCGGCCGGCGTCGCGGCTCACTTGGCTAATCCTCTGCTTGCAGTGCCAGCACTCCGGGTTCTAGTCCCAGTTGGGGCGCAGGTCCTGTCCCGGTTGCTCCTCTTCCAGTGCAGCTCTCTGCTGTGGCCCAGGAAGGCAGTGGAGGATGGCCCAAGTGGTTGGGCCCTGCACCCGCATGGGAGACCAGGAGAAGCACCTGGCTCCTGGCTTTGTATCGGCACAGCGCCGGCTGTAGTGGCCATTTGGGGGGTGAACCAATGGGAGGAAGATCTTTCTCGCTGTCTCTCACTGTCTAACTCTGGCTGTCAAAAAAAAAAAAAAAAAAAAAAAAAAAAAACTCATGGTTGGGATAAGATGAGCACTACACATTATCTGGGGCAAACCATATGATAACTAGGAGATAATGTTTATCACCGCATTTGCTCATTTTTGATTTGACAAGGCCATTCTAGGGGTAATTTCTGCTTGCTACTGGTAATTTACTTGTCACTTCAATAGTCTGCTTTTCAAAGTCAGTGACTTCTCTCAAAGTTTCCATTTATTATCAATTAAAAGAGATGTTGCTGATAAATAATGGGACTTTTCCCACTTGAATATCAAAAGATAAGCAACTCTTTATTCAGATTGCAAAGAAAATTTCCTACTTTTCTGACCTCAGAAGTGAGGTCATATGTTGATCATAAAACTCATTCTTCATAGTGATTTTAGGGGACCAGACCAATCAATCTCTTAAATGATGGTATTTTCTTTTTAACTTTTCTGCCACTTACACATATGCTTGATCTGAGTATGACTTCACCAAAATTTATGTTGAAACTTTATTTTCATTGTGGTAGTATTAAGAGGTAGGGCCTTGGACTGGCACCGTAACTAGTGGGCTAAGCCTCCAACTACAGCACCAGAATCCCATATGGGTACCCAAGAGTCCCAGCTGCTCCTCTTCCAATCCAGCTCTCTGCTGTGGCCTGGGAAAGCAGTAAAAGATGGCATAGGTGCTTGGGCTTCTGCACCCACGTGGGAGATCCGAAAAAAGCTTATGGTTTCGGGTAGGCTCAGCTCCGGCCATTAAGGCCATCTGGGGAGTGAACCAGTGGATAGAAGACCTTTCTTTCTGTCTCTCCCTCTCTCTGTCTTGTAACACACCTCACAAATAAATAAGATCTTTAAAAAAAAAAAAAAAAAAAAAGAGGTAGGGCCTTTTGGGAAGTATTTAAGTTACAAGTTACCCTCATAACTTTGTAAGTGGATTAAAACCTTACAAAAAGGCTGGAAGGAACTAGCTTCTAACTCTTTTGCCCTTCCATTTTCCACCACAGGAAGATACAATGCTCATTTTAGAAACAGAGATCAAGGCCCCCTCCAGACATCAAATCTGCTAGCACCCTTTTCTTTTCTCGGATTTGCCAGGAATAAACTTCGGCAGCAAGTGTGTTGCCTAATGGTTCAGAGGCCAGTGGGGACACCTGAATCCCATATCAGAATGCCTGGGTTCAAGTCTTGGCTCCACCTGATTTCAGCTTCCTGCTAGTGTGAACCCTGAGAGGGAACAGGCGATAGCTCAAGGGGCTTTTTTGCTCCCTGTTGACTTGACCTATGGGCACTTGGGGAGTAAACTAGCATATAGGATCTCGATTCTCATTCTCTCTCTCTCTAATTCAAATTTTTTTAAACGGAAATTTCTGTTCTTTATTAATTACCCAGTCTCAGGTATTTTGCTATTGCAGCACAAATGATCTAAGACAGCATGTAAAACAGTAATATAGTAATAAACAACCCAGACAGAATGAAGAAAATGAATGTCCCTGGTAAGTGGTATTAAGTAAAACTTTACAGGACAATATTTTAGAATGAACCAAACAAAAATGAAGTTACTCATGCTTAATGCCGCATAATCAAAATGAAACTTTAAAGAAGCAGATAATACTACAAAGAGACCAGTTTTTCCTAAGAACAGGATATTCCTAGGAACCAGTTTGAAAGGGTTCAGTCACAGTGAACTGGCATAAGAAAATCCCCTATCATTTAATGCCTACCAAAAAAAAAATCAAACCTGAAGTAAACCAATCCACTTAATATACATTATTGTTTCCTTGTTTCCACTTTATAAAACCAACTTCTCTGTCACAGGCCCTAGAACACTCTATTTTGTACCATGAAATGCTGCCAGATTCTAAAACTGCTAATAAAAACCAACCAGATCTTTAAATTTGTTGCAATTTTGTCTTTTGACAATGGTGTGGTCAGGAAAGTCTATTGTACCAGTAACTTGCTAATTTTGTTTTTTAAGTAACAATTTTATAGTTTGGCATACTCCAGGTATATTAGACTCAAAACATACAATGTGGAGCCAAATTTTATGGTTCTAAATTATTTGATTTACATTTGCATGTATGTGACGTTGAAATGTCAGTATAAAATATAGTCCTAACCAAACCCTATTCCTTTATATGTGACCAACTTTCATATGATCTATTTAACATATATGTGAAGTTTCTGATTCCCAGAAAAGTCAATATGATGAAAAGGTGTAACTCATAGATTACAATATAAATTATTAGCTTCAAAATGTTTAATAACACGTAATTGTTATAGAATCTCAGCCTCCAAGTAAGCCTTGCCCCCTTCAGAGTAGTCCTCTGGGATGCTGCACGGCTATTCTAACAATGTTGTCACTATTTTAATCTATTTTTAAACTTCCCTTTTGAAACTGACTTTCTTTTCACCAGGATAATCCTTGAAATAGCCTTAATAGTGGTAAAATCCTAAAGGCAGAACTGAGAACCGTGCAGAAATCCTTCTGCCTATTTAGTATACAAAATAAGTGCTCAAGCTAAGTTGCTAACGTTAATTAAAAATACACAAATGAAAAAGTACTCACAAAAGTGATCATAAAAATCACATTTTATGATGCTTAAGTAAAAATTTCAAAAGATTCAAAATACTTATGAATAGCAGCTGTACTACTGGAAAAAGCTTTCAGACTCCAAAGATGACTACTTACAATAAGCACTCTCATTACAAACTTAAATGATGACATGTTTAGTATTTCAGGACTGTGAGTAGACACACTTCAAAGTCACAAAGCCGTTTTCTTTGAGTTGAAGCTATTTCCTAGATATAACTTCATTAATTCTTTACATACCCCTATGAAACAAAATGCAGATTTACCATTCTTTTTTCAGATGGCTGAGTGGAGGTGCTATAAAGGAAAGAAAACTTTGTCTATTCCATGAGGCAACAATTAAAACTAGGAACACTGTCCCCTAAAATTCTGCTCTACACAGCACAATTTAAGTGAAATGTTTTAGCTTAATTTTCTTGACAAAGACATTACATAAGTGAAAAGTATTATTATTCAGGTAGGTGTGTCATAAAATATTAGAGGTCTATTAAAAGTGATCATTTATTGCATACTAGCTTGGAAGAACTCCTGTTTGATGTTTGAGAGTTACTCATTAACAGGCTGGTGTCTCGCCTCAGATATACACTCATAAAAGTTCCAGTTAACTCTCTTTTACCAAGAAAGAAAGCTTGTTTTTTTAAAATACTCTCATGAATTTTGGAAGAAAAAAATCACTTTAAAAACCAAATACATAAAAATGAAAAAGAGGAAGCCAAATGAGGCAATAAACAATCTACTGGCAAAACCAGCTACGAGCAAACAGTAGGGAAACTGGCAAAAGACTGTCAGTTCTAGGGAGATAAAGCACAACCATAACACATTTACAATATCTGAACAATTTTCATGAAAACAACTAAAATGATTACTCTCCTAAATGTTCAATTCTTTCTAAGAAAAGTAAACTTGCTGCTCAATATGCAGGGATATCGAGCAGCCTACATCTTCCATTCTGCTCATTTATTAAATAAGAATTTAGGGTCTCTGTTAGGATCATCAAGGCTCTCTGGGGCTGTCAGTGCCACTGCATCTAGTCAGGAAATCAAAGAGCTGACAAATGAAAGACAAAGGGATTTTACTCCTTCCCAGAGTCATTGTGATCTTTCAAGCATCACTTTTAGGGGGTACTCACCCAGGGACCTAAAAGCGTTCAGCAATACTCATAAAGAAAAACTGTAACGATGCGTAAACAGCAATAGAAAAGGTGTCAGACCGGCATTCTTTGAATGCTCCTTTGCACTTGAGGCTTGGAGACGGGCTGGATGGAGGGCAACTCAGCCAAGTTCTAATCCCAACTTCCACCTGCACTGACTGCTCACTTTTGATATAATCAGTACTTTTCTTCGTGGGCGTCTCAGCTGTCTGGCCTATGAAATGGGTAATTTAATAGTAACCTGCCCACATGACGCTCCTTTGAAGTTAACTAATGAACCCTTCCACGGGTGCACTTAAACCCATTAGATCCTACAAAAATACCGAGTGCTCTCTCGCGAAGAACACGGTAATGTCCATGTTAGCGCTGACGACAGCACTCATCACCATCTCCCCTCCCAGGACCGCCGCCGCCCGGCTGCCTTTCGGGGCTCCCCTTCGGACCCGTGCCTGCCACAGAGTCTGGACGCTCCGGACCCGAGGCTGCAACAAAAGCGGCTGAAACGCCGATACTGAAATGGACCAGACAATGAAAGTGGATCCGTGTCGGGGAAGCGGCCGCGCCGGGCTGCGAGAGCCCACCGTCCCCACCAGCTCTGAGGGGAAGCAGCCCACGGCTCCTCCTCGCTCCGGACCCGGACAGCACGCGGGTCGGACCCTCACACCCTCCCCGGCGGCCCCGGCCTCCCCCGCCACGCCCCCGGCGCTTCCCCGCCAGGGCTCCGGCAACCCAACCCCCGGGATCGCCAGCCTCTCGGCCCCGGGCGCCCCGGGCGCGAAAGTTAAGCCGCCGCCGCGTCACCTGAGGCCCGCGAGACCGGCAGCCCGGCCAGCCCCAGCCCGGCGGCAGCCCTGCCACTCGGCGCGTCCGCGCTCGGGGGCCAGCATGGGCGCCCGTGACCGTGCGGCCGGGCCGCGCCGCGCCGCGCCGAGGCCGCGCCGCCTCGAGGAGACGCTGCGCCGCGCCCCGCGGGCTCGCGGCCGCCGGCCCTTACCTGCGTCCGCGTCCCGGAGCGCCTCGCTCCGCGCCCCCTCCCGGCGCGCCCGGCCGGCCGCCGGCAGCCTGGCGCTGAGGACTCGCGGCGGCTCCGGCGGCGGCGATGCCGGCTCGGGGAGACGGGAAGCGACAGGAGCCAAACCCCGCGGAAAGCGCGCGAGCTGCGCCTGCAGCCCCGACCCTGCGGCCTCGGGCTCGGCCCCCGAGCCGGCGCCGCCGCCGCCGCCACCGGCCAGTCTCGCCCCACCTCAGCCAGCTCCCACCCGGGCCGCGCGTGGGCGGCGCCGCGCCCTGACCCCGCGCAGACCGGCAGGCAGCGCGGGCCGCGCGCGGCGGGGCGGAACCCTTGCAAAGTTTTGCCGTCTGCTCCTCTGCTCACCAGAGCAACCGAAGTTGCGGTCTCCCTCGTCCTCTCCCAGCCCCCTGGAGTTCTGGCCCCAGTTCCACCTGCAGGGTCGATTCCTACTGAAACTCCGCGGGCGTCCCAGCCACCCATCTCCATGCCTAAGCCTCGTCCTGAGGCAACACCAGGACCTGGCCTTGGTTTTTCCCCTCTGATGTCACCGTCGTCGTCGCTTACCCTCTTGTTCCATCTGTGCACGGCTGGGGCTAAGCACTGAAGAGGCCTGACTCTTGACAAATGACAGCTGGCAGGTAGATTGGTGACTAGAGGTAAATCAAAGTGCTCATCCAGGCAGTGGAGGGGGCCGCTTGGAGTAAATGGTGACCTGGCAGTGCCCATAAACCCCGGATTCACAGCCATGAAAATAGATGATCAAACGACTATAAATAAGATTTGGAATATGAAAGCAAGTTTTATTACTCGGCTTGAGGAAGACGAAGGAGTCTAATAAGAGACCTTAAAGGAGTGTATGACCTTTCTCTGCTAGATAGAGAAATGTCCATTTACCTGAGTGGCTTCTTCGTGGAGTCTTGTCTCAAAACTAGGGCCTATATGCAATGATTTCCCACCTGAGAAGGGGAGGAGGAGGGGGATAACCAAATCAGGCAGACATGACAAGAAAACTTGCCTTATGAATATTAATGCCAAAAGATCCTCAACAAGGGAGACAGTGTGGCACAGAGTGTTAAGCCACTGTCAGCCATGTGGGCTTCAGCTCCTGTCCCCTTCTGATACAACTCTCTGCTAATGCATCTGGGAAAGCAACGGAAGATGGCCCGAGTGCCATCAGGATGGAATTCCAGGATCCTGGCTTTGGCCTGGATCAGCCCTAGGTGTTGCAACAATTTGGGGAGTGAACTATCAGGTGGAAGATCTGTCTCTGTCTTGCTCTCTGTCTCTTCCTCTCTCTCTAACTCTGCCTTTGAAATAAATACATCTGTTTAAAAAAAAAAATCCTCAACAAAATATTAGGAAGCCAAATCCAATAACATACAAAAACGATTCTACAGCATAACCATGTGAGATTTTGTCTCTGGAATGCAAGGTTGGTGTAACAAACAAAATTAGTCATTTTAATACACCGTTTTAACAGACGGAAGAACCAAAAACTAACCTGATCATCTCCATAGGTGAAGGAAAAGCATTTCACAAAATCCAACACCTTTTCATGATTAAAAAAAGCCCAGGGCCAGCATTTTGATCCTATGCCTGCGGCACTGGCTTCCCATTTGGCTGCTCCTCTTCCTATCCAGCTCTCTGCTATGGCCTGGGAAAGCAGTAGAAAATGACCCAAGCGCTTGGGCTCCTGCACCCATGTGGGAGACCTGGAAGAAGCTCCTGGCTCCTGGCTTCGGATTTCCTCAGTTCAGCCATTGCAGCTATTTGGGGAATGAACCAGCACATGGAAGACCTTTCTCTCTGTCTCTCACTGTCTGTAGCTCTACCTCTCAAATGAATACTGGAGGTTCTAGCCAGGGAATTTAGATAAGGGAGGGTTCATAACTAACAGCAGAAAGAGACCTGTCAAAGAAAACCAACATGACAGTTACCAGAACTGAAGAACTACAGCACCTACACTGTTTGCTCAGCTGCTGAAAACCCTCTATACTAAAATACGCTATGATGAAATTTCAAAGCAAATGAGTCAGAAAAATCTGAATCACTTCCAGAAAGAAAAAAAAAAAAGAAATGTATACAAAATAAATCGAGGGAGAAAGATTTCCAACATTGAAGCCAATGAAGTATGAGATTTTAAAAAGACCTCTCTCTCTGTGCCTCTCCTCTCTCTGTGTAACTCTGACTTTCAAATAAATAATAAATCTTTTTAAAATAGATACTTTCAGAAAGGCAAAGTTTTAGGTATTCTTTTCAGGCATCCTTTCAGGAAGCCATAACGAAGAGGTGAGGCTAGGGGTCTAATAGAAGAGAGAGGTGAAGATTAACACTGAGATAACTCCACTAGGCAGCAAGGCCACATCATAATGGTAATCCTTGGAACCTGTGAATATGTTACATAGGCTTTACTATTATAAATAAGGTTAGGGACACAAATAGCGAGATTATCTTGAGTTACCTAGGGAAACCAAACATTATCACATGAGCCTTTAAAAGCAATAAACTTCCTCCAGCTGGAATCAGAAAGCCAGAACAGATGTCAGAGAGGTTTGAAGCCTGAAAGAGACTTCACCTTCTGTTGTTGGAGAGAACTCCGTGGAAAACAGAAGGGGGAATACGGGCAACTCCTATAGGAAAATACAGACCACTTGGATGAATTTACAAGGACTTCTTTTTCAACAAATACATTTTTACAGGTAAAAGGTTTATTATGAAGAAGCCTGAAAGAAGACAAGTATTGATGTTTTCTGATGTTCAAAACCTAAATAGCAAACAGATTCTCCAAAAATTAGTAAATTTATTCAGGAATTGCAGAACATTGGAATGGGAGTATGTCGCTCCCCCTCTTCATGGAGGAACGACACAGGACCCTGCGCTGTTCTTTTGTCTGCTCGGCCCTCCCCGGGTTTGCTGCTGGTTTTTCCTGGGTTGGCTACCGACCCTTCCACCTCCGTGGAAGGGCAGTTCCCCCTAGCCACTTTCCCCACTTCCACAGGGGAGCGGCACACCGCCGGCCGGCCGGCTCTCTCGGGGGCTGCTCAGGTGTTCCTTCAGATAGATGTTCCTGGTGCGTGTTGTCTCTCTCCTCCTTTATAGTCCTCTTCCACCAATCCCAACTCTGCTACCCACAACGCCGAGTACGCTGCTCTCCTCCAATCAGGATCAGGTCCTACAGTTTATTGGTTGAACTGGAGGCAGCTGTGTAGAAGCTGTTTCCTCCTCTCCCAGCGCCATATTGTGGGAGAGCAGATGCATAGAATAAGTCTTAATTCCAGTAACTTAGTCTAGTCCGAGTTGCTCCCAGTTGCTCCCCACAGGAGTATACATAATAAATGAGGAGGTTGAGACCAGGGGAAAGTTTTAAAGGCAACGTGAGGAGGATTACATAAATTATTTTGAGTTAATAATCCTTAGCTACAAGAGTGGCATCAGCCCAAGGTTCTACAGGCAATTGTTGGACAGACACCCTTTCAGGCGTATTTTCTGAGTAAAGTCCTAGTGAGCTTTGTGCAAGGTCGTAGCTATGGGGCAGTGTCTTTTCTGATTGTTCCTGTTATCAGGCATGCGTGCATGAGAGCCTCTCTTCATAACCTCTTGTATTTATTTGTTTAGGGTTTCACAAAAGTCACTCTATTTTGATTCTGACAACCTTCACACTCATTATGGAATGTAATTTAACTTCTTACTTCCAATGAATTCATATAATAGTGAAATGATAGGATTGACAAGTCTGGAAAATAAAAATACAAAATGCCCAGTTAAAAATAAAATACTTACAGTAAAAATGTTTCATTGTTAATATTTAACTAGGTATCCCATATTTTTCTAGCAATTTAAAACGAGTACACTGTAAGCAACAGTTCAACTTTGGAATCACCTGGAATGCTTGTGAAACTACCAATGCCCTATTGTCCCTCTAGTATGATTGCATCAGATTTCTAACAGTGAGAGCTCAGCTAATGAATGGTCAAGTTTGAGAACCACAGCCCTAGAGAGCAGTTAATTTACAAAAGTCTGGTAGCCTGAAAGTAACCTCCGCAGTTAATTTACAATCTGAAATAAACAATTTTATTTTATAAACAAAATAAATAAAATTTATTATTTTATTTTAAATAAACTCCTTAATATTCGTATCTCAAAGTTACAAATGAAGAGTATTATTTTCAGTATTTCAATAAAGATCTTTTACTTTGTACTAAAAGATGAAAATTCAATTTCATGATTATAGTATACAAAATAAAGATTTATTTTAGCTTCTAGGCAATTGGTATCTAAATATTTATTAACATTATCTCTCACTTCACCACACATAACAGCTAGCAGAAAGTTTAGTCAACCCAAAACACCTGTACCAATAACCTTTGATTATATGATAGTTGTATTTTATAACCTCTAGTTTCAGTTATAATCTCCAACCCAGACTGAATTAAATAAATATGAAATTGTAACTTTTCCATACAAACTCCACATTTGAGACCCCAGCAGCACATTTAGATCACTTGGAAACAGCAAGCTATTCAAATAAAAAGCTTGAGTTAATAATATAATTTACACAGATGTGATATTTAAAGTTGTGAAATCAGTAATAGCAGAGAATTTTTAGGAAAATTCTGCTTTTATAAGGTAAGGCAAAAGAAAAACTGGAAATTTCCTCTTAGAAGCAAAGATTTTCTATGTGAGTTTGGAGAGCAAGTACATAGTATCAAATGCAGTGAGGAGGCTAAAGAGAGTAAAGAAAGGGTGCTGAATTTACTGACCTCCATCAGGCAACGTAGAATAGCACAGATGTGGCATTCTAGGGCTACCATGTCCATATTTTCCTATAGGAGCTGCCCAGCCAAGACTTGAGTGATGGTAGATGTTTGTATTTAAGTTTTGAGACTTTCTTCAAAATGTTCAGTAGTTCTTGGGGGCAGGCTTTGTGGTACAATGGGTTTAGCTGTTGCTTATGTTGCTGGCATCCCGTACTGGGCTGTCTATTTGAGTCTCAGCTGCTCTACTTCTGATCCAGCTTACTGCTAATGCACCTGGGAAGATGACAGATGATGGCCCAAGTACTTGGGTCCCTTCCACCCACATGGAAGACCCAGATGAGTTTCCAGGTTCCTGGGTTTGGCCTGGCCCAACCCTGACTGTTTACCTAGTTAGAGAATGAAGCAGTGAATGGAAGATTTCTCTCTCTCTCTCTCTGCCTTTCAAATAAATAAATCTTTTAAAAAAAGAAAGTTCAGCAGCCTAAGAATAAAAACAAAGGAAGTGCAATGATGTGTTTTACATAAAGCTCAGGACTAGGAAAGTGAGTGTGGCCAACAGACAAGGGGCAAAGGAGTTAACATGTCTTCAAAGCACAGTTGAAATGGCAATCCTGGGCCCGAGCTGGGCAAGGATACAAGAAGACCAGAAAGACATTGATGTTCCTGAAGTAGAAAGTCATGAAATCAGTACTAAAATTATTGAGGAAGGCAATGTAAGTAACAGGATCAGAGATGGGGAACAATTCCAGGAAAAGGTAGTTTATTTTACATTTCACTGTCTCTTCAGTAAGGCTAAGACGTATTCCACATTGAATCAAGATTTCATATCTATAAGGAGATTAAACAAAATGATTTTGTTTTGAAGTTAGCCCATATATGCTCAATTTTATTTCATTATTTGGGAAGAATATAATTCCACTCAAAATATCCAGTGATAGTAAATCAAGAATGTATTAATATAGTAATTATTGTATAAAACAGATGTAACACAGTTATATATAATAAGAAATATAAGGACACATATTATGGCTCAGTGGTTTGAGAAGCATAGAGACATCCCTAATCAGAATGCCTAGATTTGAACTGTGTCCACTTCTGATCTAGCTTCATGCTAATGTGCACCATGGAAGGCAGGGGTGGCTCAAGTACTTGCATCCCTGCCTCCCATATGGGAGACTGTGATGGAGTTCCAGGCTCTTGGCTTCTAACTGGCCCAGATCTGACTGTCCTGAGTATTTGGAGAGTGAACCAGTAAGTAGACTGTCTCTTTGTTTCTCTCTCCATCTTTAAAATTACAAAAAATAAATAAAAAATAAATGAAAATTTTAAAATGTTTCATTTAATGTCGCTCCCCCTCTTCGTGGAGGAACGACACAGGACCCTGCGCTGTTCTTTTTGTCTGCTCGGCCCTCCCCGGGTTTGCTGCTGGTTCTTCCCGGGTTGGCTACTATCCCTTCCACCTCCGTGGAAGGGCAGTTCCCCCTGGCCACATTCCCCACTTCCGCAGGGGAGCGGCACACCGCCGGCCGGTTCTCTCGGGGGCTGCACGGGTTCCCTTAGATGTTCCCCATAGATGTTCCCGGTGCATGCCGTCTCTCTCCTCCTTTATAGTCCTCCTCCGCCAATCCTAACTCGGCTGCCCACACGCCGAGTACGCTGCTCTCCAATCAGGAGCAAGTCCTACAGTTTATTGGTTGAACTGGAGGCAGCTGTGCGGAAGCTGTTTACTTCTCTCCCAACGCCACATTGTGGGAGAGCAGATGCACAGAATAAGTCTTAATTCCAGTAACTCAGTCTAGTCCGGTTTGCTCCCCACAGATCCCCCTTTCTTTTTATTTTTGGCGTTGATACGCGCCTGTCTTCGGTGTCCCGCGGCACACACTCTGCTCTACTTGCTAGAGTTGCCACAGGCTCTTACAAGTCCTATCAATCAGGAAAACCGAATCCGGGTCCTCTCTTCGCCATTGTGAGGAGGTTTTTAGGCGCTGATGCGTGCCTGTGTTTGGTGCCCTGCAGCGCATGCTCTGCTCTGCCTGCAGGGGCTTACAAAACCTATCAGGCAAACCGAATCCAAGCCTTCTCATTGCCGTATTGTGGGGGAGACTTATTAGTGTTGGTTTGTGCCTATCTTCGGTGACCTGCAGCTCATGCTTTGGTCGAGCTGCTTGCTGTGCTTACCGCCTTAAATCAGGCAGACCGAATCCAAGCCTCCTAATTGTTACATTGTGGGGAAGCCTTACTGATGTTAATTCGTGCCTGTCTTCGGTGACCTGCGGCGCATAAGCTGCTAGCCGCCCAGGTGCTCATCGCCTCATTTAATCAGGCAGACCGAATCCAAGCTCTCACATTGCAGTGTTGTAGGGAGGCCTTTCTATTTCTCTATTTCTCTATCTCCGGGCATTCCTATTTCTCCCATTTTACTTCTATCTTCCAGCATTCCTATTTCTCTCATCTTACTTCTAAGCTTCTGTTTCTCTTATCCCCGCAGCTTCCCGGCGCCTCGCCCTGCCGGCAGCTTCAGGGCTCCGCGCAGCTTCCCGGCGCCTCGCCCCGCCCCGAGGCTGCTTCTCGGCGCCTCGCCCCGAGGCTGCTTCTCGGCGCCTCGCCGGCTCTGAGCCGCTTCAGCCTCTCTCATCTGCGCGGCTCGGCTCTGCGCGGCCTGGCCTCGTGCGCTCCGCGGTCTCCACGCCCCTCGCGTCTGCACCACGGCCTCGCGCCAGCCCCGTTCCCTATCTATTCACGCCCCGTGCTCTCTGCACGCGGCGGCTTCCGCGAGTAACACAGCGTAGCTTACGTGTCCGCCACTAGCATTCAATCTAAGTTCCCCGGGCTAGCCTGGCGAATTCAACCCAGCGTACGTCTCCGCCCCACGGTTTGGCTTTCCGTCCTTTGCTCCCCGGGCTAATCAGACGGATCCCAATCTGGCTCACGTTTCAGCTTCTGGTTTCAACTTTTCGCCCCCCATTCCCGGGCTAACTTGAGAATCCCAAAGTGGCTTTCGTTTCAGCCTCGGCCTGCCCCCCGCGGCTTCAATTTCCCTAACACTTTTCTCTACCCGGTATGTTTCCCTAAGTTTTCTTCCAACAATATTCCTCCCTCATTTCTCCTGGCCTCTCCCCACAGTCCGCGTCCGTCCGAGTCTGTTTGTTCTAGCTTTCACTTTCACTTTCGACCTTAGAGATTTCTCCCAGCTTCCCCCCGTAGTCCGTATCTGAGTCTATGCCTAGGCTTTCAATAGCTTCTTCCGGCACCCTTTTCGTCCGGCTTTTCCCTAGGCTGTTTGCTAGTCTCTCTCTCCGGTAATTTCCTACTTCTTCCCGTTTCTTCCCTCCTAAGTTTGCTATCCGTCCTAAGTTTTCTATCCGAGTCACGGCACCATTATGTCACTCCCCCTCTTCGTGGAGGAACGACACTAAGCCCTGCCTAGGCTTCATATCCGAGTCACGGCACCATTATGTCGCTCCCCCTCTTCGTGGAGGAACGACACAGGACCCTGCGCTGTTCTTTTTGTCTGCTCGGCCCTCCCCGGGTTTGCTGCTGGTTCTTCCCGGGTTGGCTACTATCCCTTCCACCTCCGTGGAAGGGCAGTTCCCCCTGGCCACATTCCCCACTTCCGCAGGGGAGCGGCACACCGCCGGCCGGTTCTCTCGGGGGCTGCACGGGTTCCCTTAGATGTTCCCCATAGATGTTCCCGGTGCATGCCGTCTCTCTCCTCCTTTATAGTCCTCCTCCGCCAATCCTAACTCGGCTGCCCACACGCCGAGTACGCTGCTCTCCAATCAGGAGCAAGTCCTACAGTTTATTGGTTGAACTGGAGGCAGCTGTGCGGAAGCTGTTTACTTCTCTCCCAACGCCACATTGTGGGAGAGCAGATGCATAGAATAAGTCTTAATTCCAGTAACTCAGTCTAGTCCGGTTTGCTCCCCACAATTTAAAAATCAGAAATTTTATAATAAATACAAAATAATGCTAGTATTCATAAAATTCGACCTAGAATTCTTTTTACCAGATTATCATTTCCCAGTCCTTAAAACTCATGTATTAGCTTTTCATCACTATACTAAATGCCTAGGTAGCCTACCTTTACAAAGAAAACAAGTTAACTGTGGCTCACAGTTATGGAGGTTCACAGTCCATGATCACTGGTTTGGCCTCTGGCAATAATGTTTCTTGCTAGCAGAGTCCTGAGGTACCCAAGGGATACCAAGAGATAGGGAGGGTATCATTCTGTGCATATTTTTCCTTGTAAAACCAACAGGATTAAATTGATAGGGCCTCTCACAACCTATTCTAATCTGATCACTTCCCATGGCCTTACCTCTAAATATCATAACTGGGTTAAGTTTCCAACCTCTTAATACTACTAATTTAAGATTTGGGGGACTAAATTACATGAATTTGGAGGTCAAATTGTGTTCAAACGATAACACATAGCAGGAAAAACCTTTCAGAGTAACAAATGCATGATGTGAAAATACCAAAGACTTGACATTTGTGATTTTTTCAGCCTCAGGCTCTTAGGTAAGTCACATGATGACTTTGACTCCAAATATCCTCAACTGTAAGAATAGCTCATCTTTTTTTTTTTTTTAAAGATTTATTGTATTTATTTGAAAGACAGAGTTACAGAGAGAGGTAGAGACAGAGAGAGAGGTCTTCCCTCCGCTGGTTCACTCCCCAGTTGGCCACAATGGCCAGAGTAAGGCTAATCCAAAATCAAGAGCTAAGAGTTTCTTCCAGGTCTCCCACGTGGGTGCAGGGGCCCAAGCACTTGGGCCATATTCTACTGCTTTCCAAGGCCATAGCAGAGAGCCAGGATATGAACTGGTGTCCATATGAGATGCCAGCACTACAGGCAGAGGCTTAACCTACTACCCCACAGTACCAGTTTCTAGGATGTTCGTTTTTAACACTAATTTTTCATTTAAGTAATCTTGTACAAATTATTGAAGTAGCTGCCAATTAACCAGTTATATCCTACATCCACTCACCTGAGAATTGTCTTTGTTGTTAGCAATTTAAAGCAATCTTGTACAACACATTAATTTATCCAACAGTGAAAACATTATAAGTGCCAAACAGGTCAGCTTTAAATGTTCTTTTTGTCCCCTATTCAAATACTGTTTAATTTCAGAATTTAAATGAAATTGGCTTCTGGAAGCAATTGTTATTTATTAGTGGGTAAAATGGAAAAAAGAGAAAACAAAAACAAAACCTATGATTTATATGTACTATCTTTCTAAAATAATGCAAACAAGTATAGCCTCTTAAATATTGTGACATTCTTCACTCCAGCTCACTGTCTGGCAGCAGCTGGGTCTGAATCTCTCAGACAGCCAGTCACTTTCCCAGGTAAAGGTCAGTGTGCTCTTGTATTTAAATGTTTATGTCAAATATGATATATCAATTTTACAAAACATTTTATGGCTTTGGGCATTATGAATATGAAAGTTACAAATCTACCAAAATAAAAGCTTTGACACTGACACATATTATTTCACATAGTTCTCTGTATCCTTTACTATGAATGACTGTCACTTCTGTTCTTTATTGAAGGGATAACAAGTTTACAGTCTAATAGTTTCATTTGCTAACTTCACGGTTCAATACCCAGTAAGTAATCTATGTTAATATTTTTCTTAAATCTTAGATTAACATGTATATGTAATACTTGTGCATTTTTATGGGGTACTGTATATTGTTTCAACATATATGCACTACATAAAGCAATCATAATTAAATGACTAGCTTTTTCATTTTCTTATCTTTTCTTTGTGTTTGAAGCCTACCAGCAATTCTCTTCCAGTTCCTTATATAGTATATAGAGTTATCCCACTGTGCCATAGAACACCAGAACCAATTGCCTCCATCAGACTGTGGTACCCATGATCTAACCTCTACACCCTCTCTTCCTACCCTTTTCAGCTTCTAGTAAGAACTCTTTTAAGTTTATATTAACTAATTTTTTAACTTCTGCCTGTGAGAGGTAACTTGCAGTTTTTGTCTTTCTGAATCTGTCTTATGTTACAGAACATAATGATCTACAATTTCATCAATTTTGCTGCAAATGTCAGGATTTCATTATTTCTATGGCTGAATAATATTCCAGTGTGTGTGTGTGTGTGTGTATCCACACATATTGTCTTTACCCATCAATAGTCACATAGGTTGATTCTATATCTTGGCTTTTTTTTAATAGTACTGCAATGAACATGGAATTTTAGGTATCTCTTTCTTATGCCAATGTCATTTCCTGTGCATGTGACAGACAGAAAGACACACACACACCCATGATATCCAGGAGTAAGATAGCTAGATCCTAACCATAGGTTTATTTTTAGCTTTTTTTGAGGAAACTTTAAAATTACCCCATAATTGCTATACTAATTTGCATTCCCACCAACAGCATATAACTTCCTTTTATCAACATCCTCAACATATTATATTTTTCTTTCTTTTTAAAGATTGTTTTTATTTAAAAGGCAGAGTAAAAGTGAGAGACAGAGATGGAGACAGATTTTCTAACTGCTGGTTCACTTTTCAAATGACCACAACAGCCAGGTCTGGGCCAGTCCAAAGCCAGGAGCCAAGAACTCCATACAGGTCTCCCACATGAGTGGCTGGGCACCATTACTTAAGCCATTATCTGCTGCCTTCTTAGGTGCATAAGCAGGAAGCTGGATCAAAAACAAAGTAGCTGGGGATTAAACCAACACACTGATATGGAACGCTGGCATTGCCGATGAAGACTCAACCTCCTACACCACAACACTGGCCTCTTTTTTGGTCTATTTGATAATGGCCACTCTCTAACTGGCGTGAGGTCATACTTCATTCATTATGGTTTTAATTTACATATCCCCGGTGGCTAGTGATATTGCACAATTTTTCATGCACTTGTTGGTCATTTGAGAAATGTCTGTTTAGATCCTTTGTCTATTTCTTAACTCGATGCTTGGATTTTTGTTGTTGAGGGGTTTCGTTTTGTTTTTGATTTCTTATATAGTCTAGACATCAATCTTTTGTCAGATTAATAATTTACAAATATTTTCCCCCATTCTGTTAGCTGTCTCTTCTCTCTGCTGGATGCATCTTTTGCTGTACAGAAGTTTCTTTTAAAAAATCCCATTTGTCTATTTTTGCTTTTGTTGTTTATGCTTTTAGCATCTCAGCCAAAATATTGCTGCTTATGCCAATGTCTCAAAGTGGCTTTTTCTGTTTTCTTATAGTAATTTCACAGTTTCAGGTCTAAGATTTAGATTCTGGTCAATTTTGAATTGATTTTTCTATAGGGTGAGAGAGGAACAAATTTCTTTTTTTTTTTTTTTAACTTTTATTTAGGCTTCCATAGCCTTGGCAACTCATGACAAGAGCCTAGGGTGATTACTGATGCCATAAACAACAGTGTCAATTTGTTAAGTCAACAACAGGATCAAATTTCAATCTTAAGCATATGGATATCCAGTGTCTAGGTTAGTAATCTTTTTAAAAAAAAAAAATGTCACCATGGTATAGTGGGTAAAACCACTATCTGCAGTGCTGGCATCCCATGGGTGCTGGTTTGAGACCCGTCTGCTCCACTTCCGATCCAGCTCTCTGCTATGGCCTGGGAAAGCAGTAGATAATGGTACAGGTCCTTGGGCCCCTGCACCCACGTGGGAGGCCCAGAAGAAACTCCTGGCTCCTGGCTTCCGATTGGCCCAGCTCCAGCGATTGCAGCCATTTGGGGAGTGAACCAGCAGATGGAAGATTCTCTCTCTCTCTCTCTCTCTCTCTCTCTTTCTCTCTTTTTCTCCACCCCTCCCCCGTCTCTGCATTACATCTGTGTAAGTGGACATTTCACTTATATATTTAACAATTTTATTCTTTGAAATATGAACAATAGGTCAACATGAAACTCATTCTGATGAAAGACCTGAGGCTGATTCTTTCACTATGTGTGCTAGTTTTGGGCCAGTTAACCTGCCTGAACTTTCATTTCTTTATTACAGAATAACAGAATCATGGACTTTGAGAACTAGAAGTTCTCAAACTTAGGATATGCTGAAGTTGAGCTCAACCTTATCCAGTCAGAATCTATTATTTGGAGTTCTAGCTACTGTTTTAACTTCTGTGCTCCCTGAAATTTGATAATATGCTGTTTATAATATGTATTTATTCCAGTTGGTGACCTTTAAAGTGGATAATGCTAAACCCTAATTAAGAGCTATGTTTGGAAACCTTGAATTGTGAGTGGATGTTGGTTGCTGGTTGGGATTTGAAGTGGTACTTTCTAAACTGTGACTTTCTCTGGACAGCTAGCCTATCTATTACACTTGTTTTTTTGGCTGCTTTTGTGCCTTCTTGATATATGTGTCTTTCCTATTTCTACTGTGTGATTTTTGTGTGACAAACCTAGAAGATGGAAACAGGCTCCTGAAAATGTAAAAAGAAAAAGAAGAAGTGGCAGATTTTTAAGATTCCAAATGCTTTAAATGTTTACTTGCAAAACAACTAAGAGAAGAATGTGATGGCATGCCAACCATATGTGCTTTTTGCTTTTTGGCAATCTTTGCAACTCCTGTTATTGAGTGCGACGTGTCTGCTGTAATGCGCATTATGAAGGTATGAACATAGTCAGTTACTGTATCCATGGTATATGTTGAATGCTCCATCTCCTGTGTTGTTCTACACGTTGTTTCAAACCTCAGCCCTACACACTCAGGGCCTGATTCTAAGACATCATGCACAATGTTATATACCCCAGAGATCATAACCCATACAGGCCTCTGAGGTCTTTCTCTGTTTACACAAGAAATCCAACAATATCAAGTCACTTGTATGGCTACAATCTCTGTAGTCATAAGGGTCCCAAAATGATCACATTGTACTTTACAAGGAGTAGCACTTTCAAAAATCTAACTTTGCTATCTCTCCCAAGCCTGTCTCCCAAGCCACACAATCAATTGATTCCTCTTTCTGCTCCCTCCCCTTGCCAACCTCGGAGTAGCCTTGATGGTTTCTGTATCCGCAGCCCACTCTCCTGCAGGTCTTTTAATCTCTCCTATCTTTTTTTCTTCCACAAAGCAATTTAGCGTTTTCCTAGTTTCTACCTCTAAACTTTAAGACTTTACATTGCTCACCAACGAAGAATGCTCCAGGCACAAAGGCCCATCCTCCTGTGGCGATTGTAA
Organism: Oryctolagus cuniculus; assembly: GCF_964237555.1. Classification (NCBI taxonomy): domain Eukaryota; kingdom Metazoa; phylum Chordata; class Mammalia; order Lagomorpha; family Leporidae; genus Oryctolagus; species Oryctolagus cuniculus. The sequence continues at coordinate 85,037,525 of NC_091445.1, read as the reverse complement.
ATTACAAGAAGTCTTTTCACTTTGGGATATTTACAGAGTTTTCTACTTTTTCAGATTTATTTATTTATTTGGCATGCAGAATGACAGAGAGACAGAGAATGAGAGTGAGAAAGAGAGTAAGAGAGAGATCTTCTATCTGCTGGTTCACTCATCAAAGCCAGGGGCCAGGAACTCCATCCTGGTCTCCCACATGGGTGGAAAAGGCCCAGTTAATTGGGTCATCTTCTAGTGATTTTGCAAGCATATTAGCATGAAGCTGGATTGGAACTGAAGCAGCTGGGAATTAAACTGGTGTTCTAATATGACAATCTATTGTCACAAGGGGCAACTTAACCCATTGCACTATAGTGTCATCCCCTAAGGTATTTTCGTTTTCATTCCATATAGAAGGAAAGCTAGGTAATTTTCTCAGTGTTCCAGATCCAACCCAGGAAAGATAATAGTATACTAATGGGCAAAAAAAATAGTTTCCATGGGCTATTTCCTAAAACACTCTTAAGATTAAGTGGTGGTTGGGAATGGGATAAGAGAGTTAGAGAGATTAAAAGAGATAAAGGTGAGGAATTAATTGGACAGGTAGACATTATAAGTAGACATTTTCTGCATTGAAAATGCTTCATTGCATAATGACCAAGTATTTGAAGAGCAATCCAGTAATTAAGTAAGAGTTATTAATCTGTAAGTAGGGAAATTGTGATAAACAGGCATATTAGTATCTTTATCTGCTACTATAACTGCCTACCACAGCCCGGGTGACTTATTTTCAAATTTTATTTATTTATTTTAAATTTATTTCACACACATACATACACACATACACACGCATACACACACACACACACACACACAAAGAAACAGAGTGAAAGAGGGAGGCAGGAGGAGAGCCTGGGGATTCACAGGTTCACTTGTGAGATGCCCAGAACCCAGTCCAGGTCTCCCATGTGGGTAAGAAGGATCCAACTACTTGAGCCATCACCTGTTGCCTCACAGGGTGCACAAATAGCAGGAATCTGGAATCAGGAGCAAAGCCAGGGCTTGCACACGGGCACTCTGATGGGGAATGTGGGCTCAGGCTTCACCACCACACCAAACACTCTCCTTTACTTATTTATTTTTTAGACTGGCTACTTTATAAAGATCAAAGGTTTATTTAGTTCACGGTTCTGCAGACCGGGCAGTCCAAAAGCAAAGCATCAGTATGTGCTTGGTAACTGAAGAGGCCTTGCTGCTAGGTCATGATGTGGTAGAGGGTATCACATGGTGAGAGAAACTGTGAATGTGCGGAGAGAGCTCCCTTTTATAATAAAGCCACTCCCACAGCACCCCATGCATCCATGAATGGCAGAACCCTCACAACCCAATCTCCTCCCAAAGCTCCCACCTCTCAAAAACCATTAATAGGCGACTTTGGAGATTAAGTTTCTAGAACATGAAATTTGGAAAGCACATTCAAACCACAGCAATTAGTTTTAACTTGTAGTCTAGGATGGTTGGTTAATGATTGATATTGTTAATAAGGAATCCATATCCCAGAGGTGTTTGTTTAGTGAAAAACCAACAAGAATGATTGATTTTATCTTTGATTGACACCACAGGGTTAGACAATTAGTAGAAGGTTAGAATTGAATCTTCATTGATGTTGGCAGTGGTATCAAACTATGCTGATTAACATACAGAACTGTACACTTCCTTATACTCTTTTACAAATAGGTAATGATAACCTGGAAATTACAGGAAGCTGTGCTATTGACAGTAGCCTGACCCTAGCTAGCCCTAAGGACTCAATCAGGTCCTGTGTCTTAACCTGTTTGGAGGAGTCTGTTGGCAGATATTATAGGTGGGTTGGCAGAAGCCTGCAACTAGAATATTGTTTCCTCTGCATCAAGTGAATCTTCCTTTCATAATGCTTAAAAGGACAAATAACAGAGATACCTCTGAGTCTGCAACATAGGTAAGTCACCTCCTATTGTTTTTTTAAAAAAGATTTTGTTTATTTGAGAGGTAGAGTTACAGAGAGAGAGAGACAAAAAGGTCTTCCACCTGCTGGTTCACTCCCCCAAATGGCTGCAAAGGCTGGAGCTGGGCTAATCCAAAACTAGGAGCCAGCAGCTTCTTCTGGGTCTTCCACACGGATGCAGGGGCCCAAGGACCTGGGCCATCCTCTGCTGCTTTCTCAGGCCACAGAAGAGAGCTGGAACAGAAGAGAGCTGGAACAGAAGAGAAGCAGCCAGGATGCAAACTGGCACCGTAAGGGATGTCTGTGCTGCAAGCAGAGGCTTAGCCCACTACACCCACAGCACCAGACCCCCTTCTATTGTTTTTTTTTTTTATCACTTATTCTTTAGTACTTATAGCTGTGGCAGATTTTCTTTCAAAACTTGGCTTTATTGTAATATTTCGTCTGGTAACACTTGGAGGAGGAGACCTATAGCCTCATACATCTCTTTTGAACTAAGCTGTTGATACTTATCAGAAAAAATAAAATAATTATGAATACTCAAATTGGCTAAAGTCAGTTATCAACATTAGATCTATATCTTTATCATCAACTTTGTCTTTAAGTGCATATTTATTAAATCCCGGAACTATAAGCCATTTTTCTAGAAATTAAAATAGAGCCATATTTAGTGAACATTTGTTTCATGTTAAAGTAAGTGTATTTTAGCATTACAATGCTTAATTACCCAATTATTGGTTTTGTCCATTTGTTGCAAGGCTTTTTGTCAAATAAGGTAATTCTAAATAATTTTCTAGGCCACCACTTATGGTGTTGGTGTCCCATTTTGGAGCACTGGTTCAAGTCCCGCCTTCTTTGTTTCCCATCCAGCCTCCTGTTAATGTGCCTAGGAAGGTAGCAAAGCATGACTCAAGTGCTTGGGCTCCTGCCACCCATGTGGGGAACACAGATGGTGTTCCTGTCTCCTGGTTTCAGCCTGGCACAGCCCTGATCATTGCAGCCATTTGGGGAGTGAACCAGCAGATGAAAGATGTCTTTCTCTCTATGTATCTCCTTCTCTCTCTGATGCTCTGCCTTTCAAATAAATGAGTAAATCTTCAAAAAGTAATTCTCCAGAGCTTGAGCTTTTATTTCTAACTGTTTTCAAAACTAGCATTTATCTTTTTAGAAACATGACTGCTAAAGATTTTCTGGTTTCAAATTACTATACTTTTTTTAATAGATATTCTCATAGCTTGAGGCATAGAGTATAAAAGAAAAATTCCCTTGTAAATGCTGTATATATTTTGGGGTTCCCCATGGCAGGAACTTTTTATTCCTGCACTATTATTGCAATCAATCAAGAAAGAGCTCAAGGAGGCCTCAGGGAGAACAAGGAGACAGGGAATTAAAATAAATTTTTTAAAAATTGCCAAAAGAAAACAACATGATAGGAATTAGAGACAAAGAAAACGATGGAGACCAGACTGATGAAATAAATGAATGCACAATTGGTATGTATCTAGGTTCTTAAAAAATAATAATTTGAGGGCTGGCATTGTGGTTCAGCAGGTTAAGCCTTTGACTGTGATGCCAACATGCCACATGAGTGAGCACCAATTCAAATCCCAGTGGCTGTCCCACTTCCAATCCAGCACCCTGCTATTGCACTGGGGGAAGCAGTAGAAAATGGCCCAAGTGCTTGGGCCCCTGCACCCACGTGGGAGACACGGATTGAGTTCCAGTTTCCTGACTTTGAACTGGCCCAGCCCTTGCTATTGGGGCCATTTTGGGAGTGAGCCAGTGGCTAGAAGATTTCTTTCTCTGTTTTTCCCTCATTCTCACTGTTACTATGCCTTTCAAATAAAGAATGAAACCTCCAACTCCATGTTATCTGCTAAAAATAGATAGTTGTTTACTTTGAGGTCAAATAAGTAGAATCCCAATGGACTCAATTTGCCAGTGAAATAATCCACATTTTAAAATTATATTGTCTTCCATCCCTGTCTCCTCTAGTCACTTCCAAAGTAGCATTTATTTTACTTTTTCTAAGTTTATTTATTTTTATCTATTTAAAAGATAGAGACAGATTGAGCAGACGGGGCAATCCATCCATGGTTCATTCCCAAATGCCAACAACAGCAGGGCAGAGCCACACTAAAGCCAGGAGCCAGGAATTACAAATGAGTCCCCAGGTGGGTGGCAGGGACTTAAACACTTGAACCATCATCCATAGCCTCCTAAAGTACACGTTAGCAGGAAGCCGTATCTTGAGCAGAGACCTGGATTGAACCTAGGCTCTCAAGTATGGGATATGGGTGTCCCAAAGGAAGGCTGAACCTGCAGCACAGTGTTCCCTACCAAAGACATTTAAAAAATTAGTCAATATCCTTGCATTATGGAAAATATTCCATGGGGCGGGTGCTGTGGTAAGGCAGGTAAAGCTGCTGGCTGCGATGCAGACATCCCACATGGAGGCCTGTTCATGTCCTGGCTGCTATACTTTGGATCCAGCTCCCTGTTAATGGCCTGGGAAAAGCAGCGGAAGATGACCCAAGTGTTTGGCCCCAAGCACCCACATGGGAGATCTGGATGAAACTCCTGACTATTAGCTTCTACCTGGCCCAACCCTGGCTGTTGTGGTCATATGGGGAGTGTGCCAGCAGATGGAAGATCTCATTCTCTGCCTCTCCATGTCTGTAATTATACCTTTCAAAATAAACAAATAAATCTTTAAAAAAAATCCTAAAACAGAATAAAACTTAGTTTAAAAAGCTTTTAAAAACCAAAGCTTCCTTATCTGAAATTAATACCTATATTATTACTTTACAGAAAGCATCACTAAAGAAAACACAGGAAATTTAAAACTTCCAGGCATTCTCAAAAATATGCAGAACTTTTAAAACTTTAATTCTTATTTTAGGGATTTATATCTAAGGAGAGTAAAGTTCCTTAAAGTCTTTGCTTTTGGTAAAAACAGGGTAATTCTGAGTTCAGGTTAGACTTTACCAGACTTTCCTTTCTGCTAATCTCAGTAGCATAACCCCTGACTTCTAAGAAGACCTTTATGACTTAAAATTTAAAGCAGCAGTGCTGTGCTGTGGCACACCAGGGTTGTCGCTCCCCCTCTTCGTGGAGGAACGACACAGGACCCTGCGCTGTTCTTTCGTCTGCTCGGCCCTCCCCGGGTTTGCTGCTGGTTCTTCCCGGGTTGGCTACTATCCCTTCCACCTCCGTGGAAGGGCAGTTCCCCCTGGCCACATTCCCCACTTCCGCAGGGGAGCGGCACACCGCAGGCCGGCTTTCTCGGGGGCTGCACAGGTGTTCCTTCAGCTAGATGTTCCCCTTAGATGTTCCCGGTGCATGCCGTCTCTCTCCTCCTTTATAGTCCTCCTCCGCCAATCCCAACTCGGCTGCCCACACGCCGAGTACGCTGCTCTCCTCCAATCAGTAGCAAGTCCTACAGTTTATTGGTTGAACTGGAGGCAGCTGTGCGGAAGCTGTTTACTTCTCTCCCAGTGCCATGTTGTGGGAGAGCAGATGCATAGAATAAGTCTTAATTCCAGTAACTCAGTCTAGTCCGGTTTGCTCCCCACAGATCCCCCTTTCTTTTTATTTTTGGCGTTGATACGCGCCTGTCTTCGGTGTCCCGCAGCACACACTCTGCTCTACTTGCTAGAGTTGCCACAGGTTCTTACAAGTCCTATCAATCAGGCAAACCGAATCCGGGTCCTCTCTTCGCCATGTTGTGAGGAGGTTTTTAGGCGCTGATGCGTGCCTGTGTTCGGTGACCTGCGGCTCATACTTTGGTCGAGCCGCCTGCTGGCGCTTACCGCCTTAATCAGGCAAACCGAATCCAAGCTTTCTCATTGCCGTATTGTGGGGGAGACTTATTAGTGTTGGTACGTGCCTATCTTCGGTGACCTGCAGCTCATACTCTGGTCGAGCTGCTTGCTGGTGCTTACCGCCTTAATCAGGCAGACCGAATCCAAGCCTCCTAATTGTTGTATTGTGGGGAGGCCTTACTGATGTTAATTCGTGCCTGTCTTCAGTGACCTGCGGCGCATAAGCTGCTAGCCGCCGCAGGTGCTCATCGCCTCACTTAATCAGGCAGACTGAATCCAAGCTTTCTCATTGCCATGTTGAGGGGAGGCCTTTCTATTTCTCTATTTCTCTATCTCCGGGCATTCCTATTTCTCCCATTTTACTTCTATCTTCAGCATTCCTATTTCTCTCATTTTACTTCTAAACTTCTGTTTCTCTTATCCCTGCAGCTTCCCGGCGCCTCGCCCTGCCGGCAGGCTCCGCCCCAAGGCTATTTCTCGGTGGCTTTCCGGCTGAGCCGCTTCAGCCCGCGTCTCTCTCATCTGCACTGCTCGGCTTTGCACGCACACTCCGTGGTCTCGCACTTAACCCTTTCGCGTCTGAACCACGGCCTCGCGCCAGCCCCGCGTTCCCTATCTATTCACGCCCCGTGCTCTCTCTGCACGCGGCGGCTTCCGCGAGTCACACAGCGTAGCTTACGTGTCCGCCACTAGCATTCAATCTAAGTTCCCCGGGCTAGCCTGGCGAATTCAACCCAGCTTACGTCTCTGCCCCACGATTTGGCTTCCCGTCCTTTGCTCCCCGGGCTAATCAGACGGATCCCAATCTGGCTTACGTTTCAGCTTCTGGTTTCAACTTTTCGCCCCCTATTCCCGGGCTAACTTGAGAATCCCAAAGTGGCTTTCGTTTCCGCCTCGGCCTGCCCCCCGCGGCTTCAATTTCCCTAACATTTTTCTCTACCAGGTATGTTTCCCCGAGCTTTCCTCCAACAATACTCCTCCCTCATTTCTCCTGGCCTCTCCCCACAGTCTGCATCCGAGTCTGTTTGTTCTAGCTTTCACTTTCGCTTTCGACCTTAGAGATTTCTCCCAGCTTCCCCCCGTAGTCCGTATCCGAGTCTATGCCTAGGCTTTCAACAGCTTCCTCCGGCACCTCTTTCGTCCGGCTTTTCCCTAGGCTGTTTGCTAGTCTCTCTCTCCAGCATTTTCCACTTCTTCCCGTTTCTTCCCTCCTAAGTTTCCTATCCGTCCTAGGTTTCCTATCCGAGTCACGGCACCACTTGCTGCTCCTCCGCACGCGGAGGAGCCGCACCGGACCGGGCACTTGTTGTTCCCTTTTTTTACAAGTCCTTTCTATAGTAAAGTAAGAATAAGTAAACAGCAAACTCCCAAAGCAAGAATGAGTAGAGAGAAATGAGAAAGAACGAAGTAACGAACTTCCCCGCGAACTCTCCAACACACTCTCCAACCAACCCACACCACTATGCCGTCTCTCTCCTCCTATATAGTCCTCCTCTGCCAATCCCAACTCGGCTGCCCATACGCCGAGCACGCCGCTCTCCTCCAATCAGGAGCAGCTCCTGCAGCTTGTCAAGTTGGTGAGAGGCAGCTGGGTAGAAGCTGTTTACTCCTCTCCCAGCGCCATATTGTGGGAGAGCAGATGCATAGAATAAGTCTTAATTCCAGTAACAGTCTAGTCCGAGTTGCTCCCCACAAGGGTAAAGCCCCAGCCTGCAGCGCCAGCATCCTTTATCGATGCTGCTTCAATCCTGGCTGCTACATTTCCAATCCAGCTCTCTGCTGTGGCCTGGGAAAACAGTAGAAGATGACCCAAGTCCTTGGGCCCATGTACCCTTGTGGGAGACCCAAAAGAAGCTCCTGGCTCCTGGCTTCAGATCAGCTCAGCTTTGGCTGTTGCAGTCATTTGTGGAGTGAAACAGCAGATGGAAGAATCCCACCACCACCCTCTCTGGATCTACCTCTCTCTGTAACTCTGTCTTTCAAATAAATAAAGTAAAAAAGATTTAAAGCAGCAATATTTAAATGCCCCCCAATTTTTTTTGAGAATCACGTGACTTTAACCTATTTTTGAATTTATTTAACTGGAAACATTCAGATAACTTATTTCAATATCTCAAATATGTCTAATACTTAAAATTTTTTCATCAAAAAGTTTTGGTGTTTAAAACGTTGGTTGTCTTGTCATCTCATTCTTTTTCTTATAAGGGTTTTTTTATTTTCTTCTTTTTCCCTTAAAATTTATTTTTATTAATTTGAAAGGCAGAGAGAGAGGGAGAGCAGACAGAGATATAGATCTTCTATCCACTGGTTCACTCCCCAAATGGCCCTAATAGTCAGGGCTGGACCAGACCCAAGGCAGGAAGCAGGAACCCCATCCTGGTTTCCCATGTGGGTGGAAGGGGCCTGTGTACTTGGATCATCATCTGCTGCATTCTCAAGTGCATTAGGAGGAAGTAGGCAGCCAGGACTCAAATCAGCACTCCCATACTGGAGGCAGGGATTACCCACAGCAGTTTAACACACTGCACCACAATACTCACCCCAGTCACCTCATTCTGCCCTACCTTGTACAAATTTGCACAAATCATATAAACTATTTGTGTCTTAACTAATTTGTCAGCCTTCAATTATGTGCAAAAATCTGTGTGCATATATTTCTATGGAGAGGATTCACAACTTTCAATGGTTTCTCCAAGAGGTATGTGGTATACAAGGATGGGAAAAAAAAATTAAAAATCACTGAGTGTGACAGTTTTGAAGACCTGTACTCAATGTTATTCAAGCCTTCCGAGACCCCTGTTACTGATCTGTACTCTAGTCCCTCCATTATCAGTATTTGCTGATGAAAGTCACAATTGTTAGAGCTGGCGCTGAGGTGTGGTAGGCTAAACCTCTGCCTGTGGCACCAGCATCCTATATGGGCATGGGTTTGTGTCCCTGCTGCTCCTCTTCTGATCCACCTCCCTGCTGATGACCTGGGAAAGCAGCAGAGGATGGCCCGAGTGCTTGGGCCCCTGCACCTGCATGGGAGACCTGGAAGAAGCTCCAGGCTCCTGGCTTCGGATTGCCCCAGCTCCTATCGTTGAGGCATATGGGGAGTGGATCAGTGGATGGAAGACCTCTCTCTCTCTGTCTCTCCTCCATCTGTAACTCTACTTCTCAAATAAATAACAATGTTTTAAAAAATTATAAAATAAAGTTGCAACTGTCCTCTAAGGAAAAACCTTCAGGGAAACAGGAGTGACCTTCCTGGGAGGCTATATATAGGCACACCACCACCCCATTCCCCCACCCCAGGGCAGGGCAGACTTTGACCAATGACTAATTGACATGTGACACAAACCTCTACCCCTTATCTCAAGAGGAGATCAATTCTGTGTGCAATTTTATCGCTAGACTTCCCTGTGATATTACTGACATTAATCTTTAACAATGATCATATTCTTGATAGCTTCTCTCCACCCACAGCTTTATCCTGTTTCCCTTTGTCTCCTTCTCTTTAGGGTACTCACCCAAAATTACCTGAACAAGAATCCATCTCTCAGGCTCTACTTATAAGGAAATGAAATAAGACATTCATTTTTGAGTTCTAATATATCATGAATCAAGAAAGTTATTTTCGGGGCCGGTGCTGTGGTGTGATGGGTAAAGCTAACACCTACAGTGCCAGCATCCCATATGGGCGCTAGTTTGAGTCCCAGATGCTCCACTTCCAATCCAGCTCTCTGCAATGGCCCGGGAAAGCAGTGGAAGATGGCCCAAGTCCTTGGGCCCCTGCACCTGCATGGGAGACCTAGAAGAAGCTCCTGGCTCCCGGCTTCGGATCGGTGCAGCTCTGGCCGTTGCGGCCAATTGGGGAGTGAACCATCAGATGGAAGACCTCTCTCTCTCTCTCTCTCTCTCTCTCTCTGCCTCTCCTCTCTCTGTGTATCTCTGACTTTCAAATAAATCAAATCTTTTTTAAAAATAAAAAGAAAGTGATTTTAGGATGCAGATACAAATGATGGGCTTCTGGAGTTAAGTCATTCATTCTGGATTATCCCGGAGCTAGAGAATTAGAAGGATGCTGTGGCTGAAAAATGAAATTCCACTGATGATAAATGGAATTTGATAGTCCTAGTAGTATACTGTAGTCAAATAACTGCTATGACTTAATTCAGTTCACTGTGGTGAATGGGGATTAGGTGTGGGTGAAGAGAGATCCAGTGGTTCTTGCTAAGCTGTTCATGTGTTTAAGAGAGATGACAAACTCTTATCTATTAACCAACAATTTAAAGCAAAGCATGAGGATTGGAGGACCTTCTTGGTGGCATTTAAAGGGCTTTAACTACTGCAATGAGAGGACACATGCTGAAAGCAAGGCAGCTCAGGACCTTATTCTAAGAGGAGCAGAACAAGTTGACTTCTCAACCATTGCAATTATCTTACACCAAAGTCACTATCCTGATGGGTATGTGATTTGGGGACTTGGGGAATAGGGGGCAGGGCAATCAAAGTGTAAATCTTTAAGAATCTCAGACTCTTGGATTCTCCTAAATATTCTGTACCTGCAGGATTGGCTTATGCACCTTATTGGAAGATAAAGATTCGTTAGTTTAAAGACTATGCAGAGGCTTCAGATGAGGCAGGTACCTTAGAGAATAGTGTTCACCTTTCTCAGCATCTTCCCTACCTGACCACTGGAAAACTCAAATCTCAGACTATCCTGACCAGAGTAGCACTGGATATGACAAACAGAGAAGAGGGATTCTGGGCCAGAATTCCTGCAGTTTATGATTGATGACTTAAAACAACCCAAACTAGGGGCCAGCGCTGTGACACAAGGGGTTAACACCCTGGCCTGAAGTGCCGGCATCCCATTTGGGGGCCAGTTCGAGACTCAGCTGCTCTGCTTCTAATCCAGCTCTCTGCTATGGCCTGGGAAAGCAGTAGAAGATGGCCCAAGTCCTTGGGCACCTGCACTCACGATGGAGACCCAGAAGAAACTCCTGGCTCCTGGCTTCAGATTGGCACAATTCCGACCATTGCGGCCAATTGGGGAGTGAACCATCAGATGGAAGACCCCCCCCCCCGCCGCCGTAACTCTGACTTTCAAATAAATAAACAAATAAATAAATCTTTTTAAATAAAAATAACCCAAACTAGAAGAGTTTGCTAACAATGGATCCTGACAAATGCTACATCAAGAAAGGAGGGAGGGGCCCACGACTGGATAAGGGACAGATTGATGAGATGGGAATGATACAGGATTTAAACTTCTGGCAATGGTCTTGAGTGATGATACTAATACATTTCTTAGGATGGTGGTTGGAAGCTTGTAAAGAGTTATGTCCTCTATTAAATGAGGTAGGGATGTCAGAATTGCTAGGCCAAACTGTGGAGAAAGGGACCAAAACGCAATAGGAACAGAAATGTTTGTTACATTTTTCAAAATAGAAAATCCAGCAACTGACTATGTGCATTTCCATGTCTTTTTGGAGGACTCACAACAGAAGCAGGGTTAGAAGCAGCCCGTGTTGACACAAGACAGACAATAGTATATACATATGGTCTTGCCTCAGGGCTATGTTAATTCTCCTGAACTTTGTTAGTCCAAAAGGACTGTAGCCATTTGGCAATTCTTCTGAATATCATATCAGCTCACTATACTAATGCTACATTAGTTGGACCTGATGAACATAAGCCAAGTATCCTGGGTGGCGTGGAAGACATATGTATTCCAGAGGCTGGCAGAAAAACTATACAAAGATTTAGGATCCTTCCCTATTTGTGAAAAACCAAGGGATCTCTTATCTTGAAGACAGGACAAAGAAATGCCTTCTTGAAGGTGCAGCTGAGGTACTAGCTTGGGAATGATGCCCCACTGGAATGAATCACTGTCTTCAGAATGCAGTTTACATCTTCAAAAACAATGTCACCTATAGATGCGATGCATGAGTCCAGAAATGAAACTTGCAGAATGGAATCACTCCCAGTGGGCCAGCTGGATGCTACCTTTAGACTTTGTGGGTTTAGAGATCTGGAGTCACCCTAAGGGTTCTACCACACTTGAATGTACGGCTTTTGTCACCTTGCAATCCCCATGGCAGTTGACATGCAGGTGAAGAAAGAACTCCCTACACTGGTAAAGACCACTAGTTCTGGACAGTATGAGAAGGAAGAATTCTACTCCATAGTTTTGAACAGGGTGGAGTGGGTGTGGGTTTCAGGGGATCTCCTGGAGCTTCTTTGGTTATGCTTATGCTCAGCTGTGATTACAAATGAGCAGTACAGCATCCATGATTTGATAACTTCACGGAAACAAGAAGCTCAGCCCTAGGAAGAACAGGGTCTGGGCCAACCTTCCGAGCCAGCCACCTAGACAAGCAGATATGTGAGCCGGAAGGAAGGGGATCCTGGAGTGGTGCTGAAGGAGCCAGATGGCATCAGATTTGGCCCCAAGATCAAATAGCTGAGGCTATGCTCATTTGTCATTCCTTTTTGTAAGTTTCCAGAAATACCAGCCAGAATCCTGGAGAAGCTATGGTTAAATGGAGTAAACTTATTATGAAAAGCAAGTGAATTTGAGATATGTGAAAGGGTTGACAGCAGTGGTTCTGTCGATGTTCACCCCAATTCCCTTTAATGAGCAGTGAACCTTTCATGCAGCTGTTGTCAATTGGTTGGAAATAGCTCACAGCTGTTCTTTTCTGTAGAGAAAGTCTCTTATCTAAAAGCAAACACTTTCAGTTTCAGCCAAGGGCTAACTAGCCTGAAAGTCAAGAGTCCTTTCCTTAACATGGTGATAATACTGTAGTGCAGTTTGGAATGCAGAGTGTCTCATAGGATCAGAAAAAATCCAATACTCAATAAAGACTACATCTTTGCTTCATATTATCCCCCCTTCAATATTCTGCTTCCTGCACTCACCTTGTTTCAGAGATCACTTCTAGAATAAATCACCTGAATACAAATTGGTCTCCAGCTCAGCTTCTAGCGAAATGAACCCAAGATAGCCATTATCAAGGTCTAGCACTGAAGTACTGCCTATGATTATGTGTGACCCTGTGCTTCTAACATGTGTAGTAAAGGCAGAGTTAGGACTAGGTTATGGGTAGTTAACAGGTAAGCAAGACCAGAGGAGATGGGGCAGCACTACTTTGAGTGCTTTTTTTTTTTTTTTGAAAGTCAAACACAACAGGTCACATTTATTTAAAATGTCAAAATAAGCAATTTCATATATATATATGTATTAATAGTTTTAAGGGGATAGACGGGGAGAACAATGACTGCTTAATGGGTATGGATTTCTTTTTGGAGGTAATTAAAACATTTTAGGAATAGATAGTAGTTATGGTTGCACATAGCATTTTACATGTACTTAATGCCTCTGGCTTTACATGTTAAAAATGTATGTCAACATACACACAAAAAGAAAAACAATTTTAACACAACCACTAAAATGACTCTTGTTCATACACACCAGGAACATTTGAAATAATTGCAACATAGGTTAGTAATTGAAAAGTAAATATTGTTCAGTAGGAGAATGATTACACAAAGAAAGTCTATTGATTCAAAGGAATATCATGCTCTATCAGACATCACGGTGAGGCTTTTAGGTGTAGTGCATCCGTCACTTGAGGGAAATGGCAAGTGTGTAATGAGATGCTGCAAACTTGTGTTAAAATGAAATAATATTGATTGAACAGCTTCTGTGTACCAGAGTTGTTATCGTTGTTTGGTTGCAGCTTAGATTCTTGTTTTTTTTTTTTTTTTTTTTTTTTTGACAGGCAGAGTGGACAGTGAGAGAGAGAGACAGAGAGAAAGGTCTTCCTTTGCCGTTGGTTCACCCTCCAATGGCCGCCGCGGCCGGCGCGATGCGGCCGGCGCACCGCGCTGATCCGATGGCAGGAGCCAGGAGCCAGGTGCTTTTCCTGGTCTCCCATGGGGTGCAGGGCCCAAGCACCTGGGCCATCCTCCACTGCACTCCCTGGCCACAGCAGAGGGCTGGCCTGGAAGAGGGGCAACCGGGACAGAATCCGGCGCCCCGACCGGGACTAGAACCCGGTGTGCCGGCGCCGCTAGGCGGAGGATTAGCCTAGTGAGCCGCGGCGCCGGCCTGCAGCTTAGATTCTTGCATCTCAGAAACTAATGGGCAAACACATCACTTGGGTTTCCTTTTTAAAATACAGGTTCTTAGTTATTGCTAAGAAATTTTCAGAAGACACAAATAGTCCTATGCACAGAGCTCAGTAGGAGTAGTAAGGATCTACATCAGAGTAGTGCAACAGAGACAAAATAGAGAACAATTGTTTGAGACCCGGTTGCTCTACTTCTGATCCAGCTCTCTGCTGTGGCCTAGGAAAGCAGTAGAAGAAAACATTGTGTAATCTTATATTTTCTGGTAACCGTATAAACAAATGAAATTAATGTTAGAATATATTTTGTTTGATCCAATATCCCTAACATCTTATCATTTCAACATACATTTAATTGTTAGTGAGATATTTTGTATTTTCTTCTTATATTAAATCTTCAAAATCCACTATACTTATAGAACATCCTGATTTAGATGCTAACTTCACTGGGAGTATATGTATATTTGTATTTGCCAATATTTTCAGTTGAAAGTACATTTATGTATTCAACTTCGTTCTAAAAATACTTCAAAATTTTTCTAATACTTGAATAAAGTATGAACTTTTAAAAAATTAAAATTAACCTTAGAACATTTTAATTTTTAAATTATTTATTAATTTGAAAGGCAGAGTGGCAGAGAGGAAGAGAAATAGAAACAGATCTTTCTTTTGCAGTTTCACTTCTTTTTTTTTTTTTTCTGACAGGCAGAGTAGACAGTGAGAGAGAGAGAGAGACAGAGAGAAAGAATATATTTTGTTTGATCCAATATCCCTAATATCTTATCATTTCAACATACATTTAATTGTTAGTGAGATATTTTGTATTTTCTTCTTATATTAAATCTTCAAAATAAGGACTCCTTTACCGTTGGTTCACCCTCCAATGGCCGCCGCAGCCAGCGCGCTGCGGCCAGCGCACCACGCTAATCCAATGGCAGGAGCTAAGTACTTATCCAGGTCTCCCCCGACCGGGACTAGAACCCAGTGTGCCGGCGCCGCAAGGCGGAGGATTAGCCTAGTGAGCCGCGGCGCCGGCCACAGTTTCACTTCTTAAATGATTGCAACAACTGGGGTTGGGCAAGGCTGAAGCCAGGATCCATGAACTCTATTCAAGTCTCCTACATCAAAGGCAATATTTGAGCCAACCATCCGCTGCTCCCCAGTCTCATTAGTAGGGAGCTGGATCAGAAATGGAGTAATCAGGACTGGAACCAGCAATGCAATATGGGTTGTGGACATCTTAAGGAATGACTTGGGCCAAGTGCCTGCTCCCTAAATAAAATTTAAAATTCAGGGAGTTGGGATTGTTGTGTAGCAGATGACACCACTGCTTTCAACACTGTCATTGCAAATAGAAGCATGGCTTCCAGTCCTGGCTGCTCCATTTCATATTCAGCTCTCTGCTAATGCTCCGGGAAAGCAGCCGCAGATGGCCCAACTGTCACCCTGAAGGAAACCATGATGGAATACCTGGCTCCTGGCTTTGGTCTGGTACAGACCTGGCCATTGTAGCCATTTGGGGAGTGAACCACTGGATGGACGGTCTCTCTCTCTCTCTCTCTCTCTCCCCCCATCTCCATCTCGTCTATCTATCTCTCTGTCTCAATCTCTATCTCTATCTCCATCTCTCTGTCATTCTCCCCATCCCTCTTTCTCCCTTTCTGTTGCTCTTCACATAAATCTTTTAAAAATTCAGTTCCTCAGTCATGTGAGTTTGCCACTTCTATAAGGCTTAAGAGCCCATGTGGCCAGTGGCTACAGTATCAAAGTCACTCTAAATCATGAAGGAAAGTCAGAAAGAATGCTTGGAACATAGGAAAATAGGACTTGGGGAGTGGCTTGAAGATATTAAGAGGGCTGAAAGGACTGTGATATAATTGTTAGTAAAATGGTGCCATCTTCCTAAGCCCAGCCCGGCTTACTAGAAGTCAAGTGACAAAATAGCCTGACCACAAGGGTCAGCTCCACCCCCACCCTAACGGGATTTGCTGCCCCCACTTCCTAGCTCTGCAAAGCTATATAAGCCTTGTTCTCCTAGTACAGTCTGTTGTTCTCTCTGTGCCGGGGGAGGCAGCCTGTCGGGTTTCCCCCGCTCGACAATAAACCTTTTCCCTTACTCCGATATTTGGTGTGTTTTGTGGTAGCCTTTCCTTTCAATAATTATGTTTAAAAAACATATTTTTAAACTTAGGGAATGATAATTTCTCAGTCCATGATAAAATCTGAATGAATAATGGAAAAAGAGCTTGCCTCCCTAAAAATATTTTATTTATTTGAAAGGCAGAAAGACAAAGAGATAGACACACAGAGAGCTCCTATCTCCTGGCTCACTCTCCAAAGGCCCTCAGTGGTCAGGACCAGGCCAGGTTGAAGCCATGAACTGGGAACTCAATTCAGATCTCCCACATGGGAGGCAGGAAACCAACTACTCAAGTTATTCCCACAGCCTCCCAGGGTCTGCATTAGCAGAAAGCTGGAGTCAGAAGTTGGAGCTGAGTATTGGACACCCCAATATAAGATACTGGGCATCCCAACTGGGATGTTAACTGCCAGGCCAGATGGTCACCCAAGACCTTGTCTTTTTCTTATTTTTGGTAGCCTGAATTATTTCAGCTGTTTGTATCATTCAAAGGCACCCATATCTGGTTTTCTTAAGCAGCAATGTAGACCTAAGCACTTCCTGTCTGTTTTTACTATCTGAGTACAAGAAGTGCAGCATTTCAATGATAAAACAAAACATGGCCCTCAGGGAAGAGGTATCAGTTGTTGGACCTGCATTAATTTCCCGGCTATGTTCTTAGAGGTAGGTACATTTTGATTCTCAGACTCTGGCTGCAAGGATAAAGACGTGATTACTGAATGGGGTACCTTGCAGTGGCCATTGATAGATTTACCTGATTTTGTTGGAATAGTTTGTCAAGTTTTCTGGCACCTGATTCATTCCTTGCATCCCCGGTGTTGGTCTCATTCTCTTAGAAAATCCCCCTCCTCTTCTGCCTCTCCGTATTTTCCCTCTTCCTTCCTCTCTCCTTCCCTCCCTCCCTCCCTCCTTCCTTCATCCCACCCTCCTCCCTTCATCCTTCCCTCTGCCATCCTTTCTTTGTATTTCTTGGCAGACATAGACCTAAGCAGCTCTCTGGCCTCACACCCTACAGCTCAACCCCCCTGGCCAAACTTGGCCTGCCTAATCTTGCCTTAGTTGCCTCTCTGAATTGCTGACCCAGCACAATGGCTGATAAAGCTTTGCTGCCCCCTTCTGGCTTGAGTAGTCAACAAATATTTGTTTAATGAATTCTGGAAATATATTAAAAGTGCATGCTTTTCCTGATGTTACTGTACAGCGAAAAGCTGCACTTTAAAAACATTAAATATTATTTTGAGAAGATTATGTGTCCCAGAAATAATAGCCACTGGAGATATGGCAGTGATTGTAACAGAAATCTGTGCCCTCCAGAGTCTGGAGAAAGCAGACAAGAAATAGATAAACAAGTAAAACATGTAGCAAATGAGGTATTCTATGAAAAACAAAAGGGAGATCAGGAGTATATTTACATTGTACATCAGGCCAGGGAAGATCCTCTGAGACCTAAAGGACGTGGAGGGAGCAGTGAAGAGACTGGTAAACACTGGGGCAGGAGGCTGTCTGTTGTGTTTGAGCATCATTAAGGAAGCCAGTGTGGCTGAAGCACATGAGCAATGACTAAAGGCTGAGCAGTGGAACACGGGCCAGAGCGGGACGGGAGGAAAGGCAGACGGCAGCACAGTCCATGGGGTGTGGCAGGCAACTTTATGTATACAAATGCACACACACGCATATATGTAGGACAGGCAGGCAAATACAGACATGTTTACAGATAAGATATATATATATATATATATATACATAAATCATATTGGAAGCTATTGGAGAGTTGTGGATAGAAGGGAGGCCTGACATGATGTATTTCAATAGATCACTCGGAAGACTATATAGATAGTAGACGTAGAAATGGCAACAGCCAAGCGTGGAGGCCTTAGAAGAGGCAAACCGTAACAGTGACCTGGGCCGGCATGGTAGAATGAAGGTAATGAGATATGGTCAAGTCTGGGTGTGTTTTGAAGATAGATTTGCTGATGGGTTGAGTGAGGGATGTGTAAGAGAGGACTCAAGGATGGCTGAGTGATTGAACAACTGGGAGTTACCATTTATTGAGATAAAGTATGTGGGAAAGGAAGACTGGAGGAATGGTGGTAGAGAGAACAATAGTTGTTTCACGGAAAAGTTTAGTTTGAGATGTCTGTTGGATGTACACCAAGTAGATAAGAGGGGAAATCTAGGGCAGCAATAAGACTTTGTAGATGTGCCCTATGGATAGTATTCAGAGCTGTTAAGTCCAAGGATCAAATTAAAAAAATTAATTTAATGTGACAGAAGCTGTTGCTAAAATTGAATTATCACATGGAATATGATTGTGGCTCTGACTTCAGTGCAGCTAAGCGTAGGGTTAATCTTATGAGTATAAAGTAAACTGAAGGTAGATCATTGTATAAGTTAAGAAAGGAGTAAGAAAGGGGGGAGGAGGAGGGGGGACTGTGGCTGGGAGGGAGAGCAGGGTGGGAAGTATCACTATGTCCCTAAATCTTTATGTATAAAATGCATGAAATTTGTTTACCTTAAATAAAATAAAAAGAAAAAAGAAACACTGGGGTGCTTATGAACATATTTTGGTTAGTAAATAATTTTACAAAAAATAGATAACTGCCCATTTTGCCTGGGTATGTGTGATGACTGAGCTCCTACCGCTAGTTCATATAGCTCATTCTGAGCTCATCTATTTTTCATGTGACATAATTGGATCCATTATGAGTTACTATCACCGATCTTCTTATCTTTAGTTCACTATTAAAATAGCTGCTAACAGTAGCAGGATGGTGAACACAAGTGCAAGAACTGACAGTGTAAGAGAGAGCTTGCCGTGCTTGTCTCTTACACAGTAGGCACACTTACATATATTTTGTTATTGGTGATGAAAAATCAGAAAAAATACCCTGTTTTGGAGCCCCTAGGGCCTATGGAAAATAGGACCACAAAGATTTCACCCATTATTTATTTAAGATGGTTTTTAGATATAAATTGGCATCATGAGCATATATTATTAATGTTAAGCTAGCAATTCTTCAGGTGAGTCTGTGAAAACTAAATTGAAAGGTTTGTACTTGAAGAGAATGGAAAATCTCTTCATGTTAGATGGAGAATTAATGTTTTGTGGGGTACAAAATAGAGGCTTGCTGATTTAAACAATGTTAATGCTATTGTAGCTTCCAAAACTAAAAGTGTATTTGCTACATGATTTACAGTGTGGTAAGGGTGTGCCTGATTTAGTTATATTTTATTCTAATATTGAACTCTGGCTCACTTCTGTTGCTATAAGAAACCATGTGCTCTGACGTGCAAGAATTTTAAAAGACTGAGCACAATATTTCATGTAATGAAAAATGAATTTCTACCACAAAGATCTCCAGCAAATGACATTCTAGTTTTTTGCCATAATATTTTGTGAGATAACATCCTACTGCCTTAAAATTCAACTTGTATAATCTTTAAGTGTTAGACAGTATTATTAACTTCAATTCAGCCTTTCTGAATCTTTTTTTCTCACACATGCAAAGTTGAAAGAATTCATTATCAGAATGATACCTGATAGAAATCTGGATGTACACAGCAAATGTAGAGTACAACAATTGATAACTGTATTTTTTTCTTCATACTAAAAGATTAAAAGTAATTGATGGTGGTAGCTAAAATAATAACGTTAATTTGCAGAATATATAAGTGAAAACAGCAAAAAAGCATAATGGTTAAGGGAGAAGGAATGAAAGTATAATACTGTAAAATTCTTATACTCACTATATGTGAAATGGCATGATGACACTGTAAAGTAGACTGTGACAAGTAATGATGTACACTATAAATACTAAAGCTAGCACTTAAATAACAAAAACAAAGAGAGCCACAAATCTAAGAAACTTAATGAATTTTAAACATAAAAGTCAGGAAGAAACTAAACCAAGACACAATAAGTCACTAAAAGCCAATAGCAGAACATTTATACAGTAACCAGGGTTATAAAAAAAAAAGCTAGCAAAGAAAATAAAGTAGAATAATGAAAAATACTCAATAACAATATATGATAGAAAAAATAGAAACAAAGAATAGATGGAACAAATAAAAACAAATAACATGATAGTTCAAAACCTAATCATATCAATACTACGTTAAATATAAGTGGTCTAAAAATGTCAATGAAAAGGTAGGCATCACTAGATTATAGTCCCATATATGCTGACAATAAGAGTTCATTTCAATATAAGGATGTGTATGTCTTTGTATTGGTTAGAATGTAAGGGAATGGCAAAATATATACTACAGAAAAGCTAATAAACAAAAAGCCAGTTTTCTACAGTATTTTCTGACAACATGTATTTTAGAACAAAGAATATTACTAGGGATAACAAGGATAAGTTAATAAGCATAATTTCAAAATATGTGAGTAAAACCTGAAGAATTGCAATGACAAATGCACAGTTGCAGTTCAGCATTTCTGTATTTCTCTCCATAACTGATAGGACAAGTAGATAGAAAATAAGATGAGAGAAGATCTGAGCTGTGCTATTTATCAACTTGACTTAAGTAATATTTATAGAACATGTCATCAAACAGAAAAATTATATTCTTTTCAAATGCACACAAAATATTTACTGAGATAGATCTTATTATGAGTCATAGAACAAGTCTCAATGAATTAAAGAGTTAATATAATGCAAATTATGGTGGGTTTTTCTTTTGATCTAAAATATTATTAAATTAGAAATCAAAGGAGAAAAATCTCTGAAAAATCTCCAATTCTTTAGAAACTATATAATGTACTTTTAAGTTATTCATGGGTCAACAACAACAAAAAAGAAATCAAATGAAGAGTTTGGAAGCATTTAGAGTGCAATGAAAATAAAAGGATAACATATTAGATTTTGTGAGATACTACTAAAGCATTGTCAGAAAGAGGCTTAGAGCGCTGAATAGCTGTATTAAAAAAGAAGAAAGTTCTCCACTGGATGGTCTCAGCTATCACCTTAATAAGAATACAAATAAGAGCAAATTAAGCTAAAGAAAAGAAATAATGAAGTTTAGAGCAGAGGTCAATGAAATAGGAAACAGCAAAATAGTATGGAAAACCCCAATGTAACTAGAAGCTTGTCCTCAGTGGACATAATAAAACTGATGAATTTGTAGCCAAATTGATTAGGCAAAAGAGGAGAGCAGAGCTTACCATACCAGGAATGAGAAAAATAATATCACCAGAGTCTCTATAGATGTTAAAAAGATATTATGGGGGACAGCGCTGGGATGCAGTGGGTAAAGCCACTGCCTACAGTGCCAGATCTCTTATGGGTGCCAGTTTGAGTCTTGGCTGCTTCTCTTCCTATCTAGCTCTCAGCTGTAGCCTGGGAAAGCAGCTGAAGATGGTCCAAGTCCTTAGGTCCTTGCACCAATGTTGGAGACTGGGAAGAAGCTCCTGGCTCCTGACTTTGGATGGGTGCAACTTCAGCCATTGCAGCCATCTGGGGAGTGAACCAGTGGATGGAAGATCTCTTTCTCTGTCTCTGTCTCTGTCTCTGTCTCTGTCTCTCTCTCTGCCTCTGCCTCTCTGTAGCTCTGCCTTGCAAATAAATAAGTAAATCTTTTAAATTAAAGAAAGAAGATATTATGGAAAATTACAAACAATTTTATGCTAACAAATTTGACAAAATGGGTGAAACAGAATAATTATCGAAGCCTATACAAGAAAAAATAACCTGGATAACCTGATTTCAAAGAAAGCAATTCAATTACAGTTGAAACAACTGTAACAAAACAGCAACAACAACAACAAAAAAAACAGATTTGGAGGGTTTCATTAATAAAGTCCATTGAAAATTAAGGAAAGAAATTCCACACTTATTCTTCAAGAGAAGGCAAAAGATTCCAAGTCATTTTAAGAGGTCAGCTTTGATACAAAAACCAAACATAGGGGCTGGCACTATGGTATAGTGGGCTAAGCCTCCACCTATGGTGCCAGTTTGGATCCCGGCTGTTCCACCTGCAATCCAGCTCTCTGTTATGGCCTGGGAAAGCAGTAGAGGATGGTCCAAGTGCTTGGGCTCCTGCACCAGCATGGGAGACCTGGAAGAAGCTCCTGGCTCCTGGTTTCAGATCAGCCCAACTCTGGCAGTTGTGGCCATTTAGGGAGTGAACCAGTGGATGGAAGACCTCTCTCTCTCTCTCTCTCTCTCTCTCTCTCTCTCTTTCCCTGCCTCTGTCTTTCTGTAACTCTGCCTTTCAAATAGGTAAATCTTAAAAAGTATTTAATTAATTAATCTTAAAAAAAAACAAATACATGAAAAGGAAGAAAAAGCTCAGAGCATCATCTTTTAAGAACATAGGTGAAAAATTCTAATAACATTTCAGCAATTTGAAACCAACAGTGTATAAACCCCAACAAGTTTATTCCAAAAATGGAAGTTTGATTTTACATTCTAATGTCAATGTAATTCACTGCTTTAACAAACCAAAAACAAACTAAAAAAGTGATAATCTCAATAAACAAAGAAAGTATATTTGAGGAGTCCAGTATTTATTCCTGATTAACAAATAAAAACAAAACAAAAACTAACTCTTTGCCAACTAGAACAGATAGGGAATTTGTCAATATAATAAAGGATATCTATGAAAAATATATGGTTAATATCATAGCTAATACTAAACTATTGTATACTTTCAACAATAAAAACCAACAATAAAACAAAATATTTACTCTTCCTACTTTTATTTAGCACTACCATGGAGGTTACAGAAAGTTTAAGTAAGAAAAGTAACTGGAAATAAGGAGTAAACTTATTTTGATTAACAGAAAACATGATCATCTACAAATAAAACTTGATGGAACTTACAAAAAACAAATAGAATTTATAAGTGAATTTGGCTAAGTTGTAGGCTGTAAGATCAATGCACCAAAAACTATTGGATTTAAATGTGACAATTGAGATTTGAAATAAAGAAACCTCAATATATTTATTCTGTTTCTTGGTTCTGTTTCTCTGGAGAATCCTTACTAGTGCAGACTTATATTCTAAAATTCTGAAATTTACAGAATAAAACACAGAAAAAAATCTTCATGACTTTGGAGTAGTTAAAAATTTCTTAGATATAACACCAAAGGTATGATAGATCAATAAAAGAATATGCTGATAGAACATCACTAAAATTCAAATGCTTTAATTATGAAGAAAATTCTGAGAATGAAAAGCAATGCTCACAATATCCTGTAAACGTAGGTCCAAATCTCACAAATTATGTTAAGTGTAACAACTCATAATTACCTTCTTTGGTTAAAATCCCAATATAATATGAACATTGGCATTCAATTCTGTGAATTGAAGCCAGTTTTTTGAAAACCCCAGTAAATAGCATTCTACAAATAAAGTGACCAGGTAGTCCAAATAGAGACAAGTGAGAAAAGTGAGTTATTACTTGCTACATGGTAGTATGGCTATTTTAAGGCAGCCACAAAACACACACCAAACACCCGAGTAAGGGAAAGGGTTTATTGGTGGGGGAAATCAGACCAGAGGGAAAGGGTGAAGATGGAAAAGAGAGAGAGATCAAGAGAGTGAGCGAGAGAGAGAGAGAGCAAGAGAGCAAGGGAGAGAGAGAGAGCAAGAGCGCACAGGGGAGAGAGAGAGAGAGAGAGCATGTGTTCAGGAACAGGTCCTCTTAAAACTTTGCCAGGGGTCAAAACAAACAAACAAACAAACAAACAAAACTTTGCCGGGGGTTAATCAGGGAAGTAGGAGTAGTGAGTCCCATTAGGGTGGTGATTGGGCCATGCAGGCCAGGGCCTAAGATGGCGAGTGAGGCATAGATGGCACCACATGGACTGCGCCATTTTACCAGCAGTCATAACACTGTATTATTTTCATTGTCATTCTGGATACTTCATACAAGTGTCTTCAGATTCCCAAAAGATATTTATCTTCAGGATTTGAGGAAAATATTTAAAAGTTGACAAATTTATTCTTTTTTTCAAATTTATTCTTAAAGTACATCCAACATTCTTCACATTGCGGACTCATATAGATACAAGAGGGTACTTCAAAAATTTTATGGAAAAATGGAATAAGAGCTTATTTTAGTGTGAGATTTTTTTTGAAATCCATGTATAGTTTTTCATAATACACATTTCCATGAATCTTTTGAAGACCTCCTAAATGCATGGATTTCAACATTTTTGCATCAAAATAAACTCCTCTTATAACTATTTTCCATAAACTTTTTCAAAGACTCTCATCAACATTTTTGCATCAAAATAAACTCTCTTATAATTCTATTTTCCATAAACTTTTTCAAAGACTCTCATGCCTAAAAATATATATTACTGAATAATAAACATTACATTTATTACATTTAACAAGAACAATGGCTGATTATAAACACTCACACTCTCAGAAAATGCCAGTGAATATTATTGGGTAGCAGTTGAATAATTAAAATTTTGGGGCCGGTGCCGCGGCTCACTAGGCTAATCCTCCGCCTTGTGGCGCCAGCACACCAGGTTCTAGTCCCGGTCGGGGCGCCGGATTCTGTCCCGGTTGCCCCTCTTCCAGGCCAGCTCTCTGCTGTGGCCAGGGAGTGCAGTGGAGGATGGCCCAAGTGCTTGGGCCCTGCACCCCATGGGAGACCAGGAGAAGCACCTGGCTCCTGCCTTTGGATCAGCGCGGTGCGCCGGCCGCAGTGCGCCGGCTGCGGCGGCCATTGGAGGGTGAACCAATGGCAAAGGAAGACCTTTCTCTCTGTCTCTCTCTCTCACTGTCCACTCTGCCTGTCAAAAAAAAAAAAAAATTTGGATTTTAGCAAGGTTAATTGAACTGTATGCTCAAATTGCCTAAAGTGAGTTAAGTATTTGCTTGTTTCCAAATTTATTTTCTGGAATACCACTTATAGGATTTATATAATGCATATATGCTACTATATCAGTGTTTTATTTTTAAGACTGGATCACATTGAGAAGCATACATAATGATGAACATACACTTCTAACATAGCAATAGCTTCAAGTTTCACTGATCAGATTGTGATTGCCTTTTCCTTTGTGTTCTTGGTTCATTTTCTGGGTACATCAACCTCAACGTAGATCTCTGCCTGTTAGCATTTTCTCCCCATGGTTCAGACTTTACTCCAGTGTATTATTTCTAGACAGTAATGTCTCTATGGTGAAACCTAATATTTAATTCTTGCAAGAAAATTTGATACTTTTTTCCGTTTTCTTAGTTTATAAGTTCTTGAGATTCAATAATTTTTGGGAGGTTTTCCTTCATGGAAAAGCTACTTTCCCCATACATTGCAATTGGATAATCTTAGATGGTTGACAATTTAATAATTGGAAACTTCCTTCTCTTCAATTTTGAATTCATAACTTTTTTTTTCATCAGATGTGCAAATCATTTGGCAAATATATTCCTTCAATACGCAACTCTTTCTAACAACCATTAAAACACCTTAAACCGAGTTCCAGAAATTGAAATGCTGTTTTTGGGTACCTCTTATGGGGATAGTGATTAAATTCCCCATAGATTTTTTTTTTTTAAATCTCAGTCTTGGCTGGAAAGATGAAAGTCCATCAGTGCCTCTGGTCTTTGTTATCCCACCCTGGACTTCATAAAACCTGAGAATATTTCCAGTTCATTTTTGGAAGAGTCATATATTCTTAAGGGATATGCGGGAGAAATAAGGCTCAGCATATTCTCAATATCTCTGAGCTTTAGTTCCCTCATATTTACTTCCTTAAAGGCTTATTGGGGTTTAAAGGCATATGCAAAGGCACCAGCTGTGTAGGGTGGTAGGAGATATAGCAGATGTCAATCAATGCTCACTGTTTAGTACCAGGAGTCCTCACATCTGTTGTTTGCCAAATGTTGATGTCATATGGGCACAGGATATCATACTTATGTTCTAGAAAATCTATGTTTCCCACCTATGAGGAGAGGGACAGATGACTTAATGAACTTCTACTTGCTCCCAGTGTTTGCTCTCTCTTCTGTGACATCGCCCCCACTTGTCGTTGTTTACATCACTTGCCAGGTGTATGCTTGGACAAGTGATTGAATCTCTTGGTTTCTATGGTCTCAGTTTGGTCTTTGGTCTCAGTTTCTGCATCTGAGAAATGGGAAAAATACACTTAAGTTTGTAATGTCCTAAGTAAAATATTAAAGAGAATTGAGCACTTGGTAAGTGCTCAGAAAACATTAACCATTACTTAGCATTAAAACTGTTTTTTACTTTTTCAGAATCCTTAAATTCTTTATTTTATTTAAAAACATTTTATTTAAGGAATCCAAACTTCATATTATCCCTGAGGGTGACCCTGGACTCCTGTCTTGACACTTGCTATTGTTCCTGATAAGGCAGAACACACTTCCCTCCAGTCCTCTTACCTTCAGTTCATACTGGCAGATTTATAATGAAGACACAGTGGGTGAGTGTTTCTGGCAGGAAGACGAATACTTCTACACCTGTTCTCAGGAGGAGCTGCTGCCCTCTGTGCTGCTCTCTGCCAGAATCCTCACATTCTGGATTTTTTAAAAACAACCTCTCTTTTGTCTCTGCTTGCCTCTCAACCTCTTTACCTCTCATCTAGAGATTTCTCCTTATTGCTCCCAATTTTATCTAAACATTTTGATCTATGGTTGCATCAGTGGACTTGTTATCAATTCTGAATACAAAAAACTCATTTTCATCCTGATGTTCTTAAAGTTAAAGTTAAAATCTTTACTTTTCAGTGGTATCTGTACATAAATGTAAACGGCCACTTTGAAATCCGAAATCCAAAGTAACTCAGGTAAGCATTTAAAAAAACAACGCAAATTTATTTTAGATACATCCTACTTCGAGACAGGTTGTACTGAAAAAAATCTTCATGAGCCCAACCATACTCTTGAAGAATTTTTCTAAAAAATATCCACAATGAGTGAATTCAAACACAGTCCAGAATTTTCCCCCTAGGGAAAGATCTTGTGACTACAATGTACTGCCCACAGGTGAGAACCTAGGGAAATGCCTACTATCATTGGTTAAACTGGTTTGTTGATATCCCTGACTGTTAACTAGAATAAAGGAGAGTATAGATTTCTCCAAACAATAGTGTACATCCCCTTAACCTATGCCAGAGGCACTTATTTTGCTTTTTAATTAAACCCTCTTAACACAATTTCTCTCTTTCCATCCTGCAGATCCATTAAATAGTTTTCAGATGGCCCCAAGCAAGACTAACATGACCACCCTTTTTCCTCTATCCATTAAAGGTACAAAATCCTGATCACACAGAATCTTAGCTGTGTGGACCATGGATGCATTATTTTTCCTTGACTTCTGCAGAAAGAAGAGAAAAGAAAGGCAGGGGAGATTTATAGAGGTTAATGACAGTAAGATAATAAAATAACATTTTAATAAGTTTCTCCCTTTATATACTTCTTAGCACATTTTACATAATATGAACATTCTCTCCTCTATTCGATAGCTACTGTGAACAATGTAATTTTCTTCTTGAAATTTTGGTTCTCATTTCTCAGTTCCTGGTAGAAATGGCTGGAGTTGGACCCAGGTAAAATTCACTGTAGCAAATTAACAGGAGGCTTCATCTTATTCTGCAGCCTTCAAATAAGACTTATTTCTAGTTCATGGATTCTAAACACATTGAGGGTTTTCCTTTTCTTAACTGAATACTTTACTTTATTAAGATATGAAATATACTAAATAGAACTGAAGAATCAAGATCAAGATAATAATTTACAGCCAAAGTTTTATCTGTACATTGTATCTTTACATGTAACTAGAAAAGAAAAAGCTTAGTGATAGTGCACAATTTTAGTATTATAGGGCACAAATAACTTTATCTATTTGCTACCAATGAAATATTGCAGAATTGAGAATGAGGCTTTGGCAGGTATTTACGCATGTTTTCATATTGGATCATTAAATGATATATAGGGGTGATTTGTCTTTTTGTAGGATGATTTACCTGTTAATATCATTTTGTAAACTAGAAAGAAAATTATACTCATTGAGGTAGCTTAGCAATATTTACTCTATCCTACTGACTAGAAAGTAATTCTTTAAAAATGCTTGGGTATTCAGCATACCCAAAATAGTGAGAGGCGTGTACATAATCAAGCAATTCAAAAGCAAATTAAGAGAGCAGAACATCAAATAAAATTTAATTACCATAAAGACATTTTGTGACTGGTGCTCTCAGTGTTACCATTCGTTCTTGACTCTCTAACCTCATTGTTGAATGCATTGAAGTAACAAACATGCAGCTAACCTTCATCACCCTTGTATTCCCCACATTCTGTCAACAGCTCTGAGGCTGCCATCAATTCCCTCAGTGTTCTCTTTTCTCTTGCTTTTTGTTATTTTTATTAATGACAGCGAGATACATTTCATAGTTTTGATGGAAAGATAACATTTTGGCTGTAAATTGAGACAGCAAATCAACATCTACATTGCTACCCACAGTCTTTATTAATGTTTGCATAATAAAGGAGATATACTTTATAAATTATTCTGGATTTTCTGAAATATATCAGTTTCTAATATATTCTTCCAGAATATATAATATATATCCTAATTTTGGGTTGAGAAAATATGCAGCGGTTGTAGACCACTTAAATATGGGGTCATTTGTTACACTGCAAAAATAATTGGAACAGTAATTGCCATACTGTTTTGTTTGGGGAAAATATCCTTTTTAAAACTTCTTTGTCTATATAACCAGAAAGCTAAAAATCAATGTACTTCTCCTTTGGACACCTTAACCAGTATAAGGGTGAGATGTGGCCTAGGTTGGGCTCATTATAATACTATGTACTGTTTGCCAAAGTGATTGATCCAAGTGATGGCAGATAGCCTATCCAGGGACAGTTTGGGTCCATTCCTGGAAGCTTATTAATTGCACTTGGGGGGAAAATTGCTTTCCTGTTAGGGCAGCAAGTACCTTGCTATAGTATGGAGATGACCACCCCTTGTTTAGAACGAAGTTTCACCAAGAACAGCCCACAGAGGAGAAAAGGGGAGAATTGACTGTGTCTGGACTCTGGTTCCAGTCACCAAGTTCTCCCGAGGGTCCCAGGTCCTGCAGCCTTTCCTTCATTTTTTGCAAACCTTTAGGTTAACTTGGATTCTGCCAACTGTACTCTGAAAGAACCTTAACAAAGAGCTTGAGTTTCTCTCCCTCAGTGTTAGCTGTTCTCAAGAGGGAGGCAGTGATTGGCAGGAGAAAGGGAAAAGAACAAGGGCATGTGGAAGGGAAGTTTTGAAAATAACAAAGGATTCTTGATAAATAAAGGGATCCAATTTTTTTTTAAGATTTTACTTATTTATTTATTTGAGACGTAGAGTTACAGGCATATAGAGGGAGAGCTAGAGAAAAGCCTTCCATCACCTGGATCACTCCCCAGATGGCCGCAACCACCAGAGCTGAGCCAATCCAAAACCAGGAGCCAAGAGTTTCTTCCTAGTCTCCCATCCAGTGAATTGACTTTATAGCCTGCTACTTTACCAAACTCTTCTATAAGTTCCAATAGTCCCTTAGTGGAGTTTTTTTGGATCCCCTATATACAGAATTATGTCATCTATAAATGATAGTTCGACTTCTTCCTTCAGCAAGTGCAAGGGTCCAAGCACTTGGACCATCCTCCACTGCTTTCCCAGGTCATGGCAGAGACCTGGATCAGGAGAGGAGCAGCCAAGACAGGAACAGGTGCCCATATCAGATG
Source organism: Oryctolagus cuniculus (assembly GCF_964237555.1). Lineage (NCBI taxonomy): Eukaryota > Metazoa > Chordata > Mammalia > Lagomorpha > Leporidae > Oryctolagus > Oryctolagus cuniculus. The sequence goes on along the minus strand of NC_091445.1, from coordinate 85,007,778 downwards.
CCAGTGCCGCAGTTGGAGGCTTTGTATGTGAAGCCACAGCACTGGCCCCAAAGGAGTCCAAAGAAAGGCAGCTAGAGATGGAAGACAGAAAAGATGAATGAATTCACAAGTCTTTTCTACTTACAGAAAAGTGGATCCCTCTTGAAGCTGAGCTATATAAGCCCTAATTACAATGACATACTTTATTTTTTTTTGGCCAGCTGTCCAATTTCTGTCCCCCAAATCACACCCCATCCACTAATAATTTCTCCCAATTTTAGAAATGTGATAAAGTTAATATCATTTGTTTACAATCTGACTTTCAATTCAGTGTAAACAACACAAAGAATTAAACAGAGGGCATTAATTGGACAAATAACATTCACAATGAAACCTTAAATTATACTAAATTCCTAAGACTTAGTTTGTACGAAATGAGAGAATGACAAAGAATCTTGTTATCCTAAAGAATCAATTGAAAATGATGACTTTTAAGCAAAAAAAGTATGAAAACCACATTTACATAAAATCCAATTAAAGTATGTTTTGATGCTTCTTTTGGAAAGAAAATGACCCCTCATGAATATTATATATACTCTGGACATTGTTTACTATTTGGATGATACTTCAACATTTGTCTCACCATGGGAATCTTGGCTAATAAGATGGCATTTCTGGTAAAGGATCACTTGAGATCCTCAGCACAGAGAAAATAGCACTGGTTTATGTTTTAGATAAAAATCATTTAGAAAGATGTCTCAAAAAATTGAGTTGTTAAATGTTTAAAAGTTCAAGAATTTTAGCAAACTTTTACATAACTTTTGTTTGATGTTTTACTGATAACTACTCTTCCTTGGTATGTGTGTTGAATGAATATGGTAGCTCAGCCTCTTTTTCTTGAACACATGTGCGAGCCTTAGCTTAAGTTTTACCCACTTCCCAGGAATTTCTGAGCTGTTCTTCTCTTATTTTTACTCATATGTAGCAAATAATAATTTAATAAAAACTTTAACAAAATATATTTCAGGGGATGAATTATAGGATTGTAAATGTTCAAAACTGAAGGGGATTCTAGAGCTCATTTGCTTCAGCTACCTTATTTTACAGTAAAAGGAATGAGAGTCAAGGGGACTGATTTCTGGCTTAAAGTTATGTTTGTTGCTAGGAAAAAATAAATGCCCCCAAACTAAATGTAAGTAATTTTTAGGTTATCTATAGTTTTAGTGTCTCTGTGCCTCAGTTCTTGTGCTTAGTCATTTGAGGATCAAGTGTCTTTGAATGGCTTTATATTTAGTGTATTGACCAATAGGGTCTGGTGGTGACCCTCAAAGTGTAGTCCCTGGACAGCAATATGAGTACCACCTGGAAACCCATTACACAATGCAAATCCTGGTCCTGGCGCTGTGGCTTAGCGGGTAAAGCTGCCGCCTACAGTGCCGGCATCCCAGATGGGCGTTGGTTCGAGTACCGGCTGTTCTACTTCTGATCTAGCTCTCTGCTATGGCCTGGGAAGGCAGTACAAAATGGCCCAAGACCTTAGGCCCCTGCACCCATGGGGAGACCTGGAGGAAGCTCCTGGCTCCTGGCTTCAGATCGCTGCAGCTCTGGCCGTTGCAGCCATCTGGGGAGTTAACCAGCAGATGGAAGACCTCCCTCTCTGCCTCTCCTTCTCTCTCTGTGTAACTCTGACTTTCAAGTAAATAATAAATAAGTCTTAAAAAAAATGCAAATCCTTGGGGCTGGAGTTGTGGCACAGTGGGTTTGCAGTGTCAAAATCCCATATGAGCACTGGTTTGAGCCTGGCTGCTCTGCTTCCAATCCAGCTCCCTGCTAATGTGTCTGGGAAGGCAGTAGACAATGGCCCATGTGCTTAGGGCCCTCCACCCATGTAGGAGTCCTGGATGGAACTCGGGTCTCCTGACTTAGCCTTGGCCCAGACTTGGCTGTTGCAGCCATGTGGAGAGTGAGCCAGTGGATGGAAGTTGGATCTCCCTTTCCCTCTGTCTTCCTCTCTCTAACTGCCTTTCAAGTAAATAAATAAATCTTTTAAGAAATGCAAATTGCTGGGTCCATCCCAGAAGTAGTAAATCAGAAACTCTGATGGGGGTGGGAAGTTCTAGCAATCTGTATTTTAACAACTCACACTGTTATACTGAAATATCAAATTTGCGGAAGGATGTTTGGTCAGATTGTGAGGAATATGAAGACTTCATCCAAATTCTGTAACTGCTGACCACAGGCAACTCATTTAAGTTAAAGCAGATCTAATAGTCTTTTTCGTAAAAGCTTCTTGAAGTTCTTCCATAGGACTTCAGACACAGTTTCTTCCTTTGAGCTCTGTTTGTTCTGATCCTGGCTCCAAGAAGTCCATCTCTCTTCAACCTCTCTCTCAAATTTTGCCTCTGGCAGTGCCAACCCCAGCCTCCCATTGCTCCCACAGTTCCCTTGCCAGGAATGCTTTCTTCCCTCGTCACCTGACATAGCTCCTTAATTAACGACAAGTAAGCCCAGGACTTTCAGAATATCTTCTTTCACTTCCTCCCAGGATGGGTTTCTGTACCTTCTCCATTGTTTTTGTTTAACTCAAACTTGTGAGAACAAAACATTGCTGAAATAAAAAGGTTTTATTATAGATGCTAGTCAGAACAAGATTTGGTCCTGGGAGTAGTTCTGACAACCACCAGCAGCAGGAGTAAATCTCCCATTCACTGAACCTAGGACTAAGAACACTATTAGTACTAAAATTTGGGGGAAGGAATGCATAAGTTATATACATTAGACCAACATTGGCTATAGATAAGAGGGGAGATGTGTTGAGAGAGGAGAGTGAGAAGTACTTGCTGCTTCTGGATGGGTTGAACTTGTAAGCATGGTGCAGCTCCACCTCATGGTTGTCACCTAGGGTTTGAGTCAAGGTTTTTATACACGTTCATGAATGTAGACTAGAGGACGGCAGGTGGTGGAAGAAAAAAGAAATGGATTAATGAGATTTTTAGGACTTGGCAACAGCTATATGGAGAAAGTAAGGAATCTGTTGGTTGATGTCGCTCCCCCTCTTCGTGGAGGAACGACACAGGACCCTGCGCTGTTCTTTCGTCTGCTCGGCCCTCCCCGGGTTTGCTGCTGGTTCTTCCCGGGTTGGCTACTGTCCCTTCCACCTCTGTGGAAGGGCGGTTCCCCCTGGCCACTTTCCCCACTTCCGCAGGGGAGCGGCACACCGCCGGCCGGCTCTCTCGGGGGCTGCACAGGTGTTCCCTCAGATGTTCCCCTTAGATGTTCCTGGTGCGTGTTGTCTCTCTCCTCCTTTATAGTCCTCCTCTGCCAATCCCAACTTGGCTGCCCACACGCCGAGTACGCTGCTCTCCTCCAATCAGGAGCAAGTCCTACAGCTTATTGGCTGAACTGGAGGCAGCTGTGTAGAAGCTGTTTTCTCCTCTCCCAGCGCCATATTGTGGGAGAGCAGATGCATAGAATAAGTCTTAATTCCAGTAACTTAGTCTAGTCCAGGTTGCTCCCCACAGGTTGACTCCCCAACTGGCTGCCAACAGCTGCCAACAGCTGGAGGTGCGCCTACCTGAATCCAGGAGCAAGGAGCTTCTTCTAGGTCTCCCACGTGAGTGCAGGGGCCCAAGCACTTGGGCCATCTTCCACAGCTTTCCTAGGCCATTAGTAGGGCACTGGATTAGAAGTGGAGCAGCTGGGACATGAACCAGTGCCCAGAGGGGCTGCTGCATCACAGGCAGAGGCTTAACCTATTAAGCCACGGTGCCAGCCCCCTGTTCATCTCTTTCATCTCCCACCAAACAGTCACTCAGAGCACTGGGAAGCAGTCATTCAGCTGACTCCCCTGGACTACTTCAGTAATGTTTCACTCAGACATTAACCTCTAATCTTTCGTTCTTGTCAGTGCTCCTTGTTCTGCTTATAAATATTTCATATTCATAGCTTTTGCTTCATGTTCAGGTTTAATTATTCCCTTTCTCTTTTACTTTCTCTTTGATATATTATTCTTGTTAGCATGGGCAAGAGTTGAATAAATATTTTGAACCAAGTCTAAGATTGGTAAAGCTTCTAGAAGTTCCTGCTATTGCAGAATTTGTGATTTGAAAAAGAGTGGCTTGGAGTCTTAATGAATGTATTTATGAGATGGATATTGATTGGAGGGCCATAATGACTTTTGAGGGGTTAAGATGAAAAAAATCAAACATCTTAAATTGGAAAAAAAAATTCTTAGATTCTGTAAAAAATAATCAGCCAAAATGGGTTCTTCAATGTCAACATTTTGAAAGACTGACAAAAATCAAATTTTTTTTATAAACCTAAATCAAGGGCTGAGAATCATTCTCTCTTGTTCAGGTACTTGGCAATACTTCTGAGCTGGGGTCTGTTTGCATCAGTAGGATGTTTCCTTGAGTTGTGTTCCATGAGGTTACTTTATAGATGAGTATCTGTGATATTTCTACTTTGCCAGTAATCAAGCACTCTTTGATGAGGTATAGGATAGATGGGCTTTTTGAAGAAAATGAGTCAGTTATGAATGGTTTTACAAAGAGGTTTCACTCTATCTGCATTTAACAGATGAACAAATTAGTTGACTGAGTTCCTGATGAAATAAAAGTGAATTGTTAGCAGAATATTGGCCAGGTCAGAGCGAATCAAGGTCTGGGATGTGATTTAGGTATCGCCTCGGGGCTTCACAAAAGGCTGAAGCCATCATAGCTGATAATAATCGATGATTTCCACTGTCCTTCAGGTAGTCCATTTAAACATGTAACAATGCGTGCTCTGATTCTACTCCACAGTGCTCCAAAGCTGTCTTTTGAATTTTGTACTCTAGCAAATGGTCAGCTGGTCATTATGTTCTTTTTATCTACTGGAGTAAAATTCTTATTGTCAGTTCTTTTCTTAGTCAAACAATCAAAATCTATGTAACTTTTTCACACAGGACCTGGTTTTCTCACTCCTGGCTTTACCCTAATGATCTCTCTGAAATTCTCTTAGGGTTTGTCTTGTCCTTGGCTGTAATAACTTGATGAGGCTGACCTGATACTGCAGACCTGGCACTTTAGTCCTTGAAGTTGAGCCTGCCTCCCACGGCTTACATCACCGCTACTGCTGCTCTCAAGCCCTCTGTTCAAACCTGAGTCTGGGGGCAGTGCACATGATGGTTCCCAGCAAGTGGGCCAGACACGTGATTCCAGGGTTAACAAAAAGGCCCTTCACACTGTCCACTTCCTTCCCAGAATCTGCTTTTCCTTCCGTAGGAGGCAAAGATTTATGCTCACAATTAGATAAAGCTCATAATGCAAACACACTCCAAGAGAACTGATAGAGCAGCTTAACTTTATTGCTAGAAAATTAGAAATGCTTCACCAAAGACCCAGACATCAAGCTCTGTAAGAATTAGAAGTGGGGGGAGTGTGAAGACGCAGATGGAGCACAAACTGTCAAGGGTCGAGTTGACTTTGCTTACTCCATTCCCTTCTCACATTTTAGTAGAAGTGGTAATGGTCTCTGAAAGGACTGGGAATTACAGGAATCCCTCCTCAGGCTGTCAACAAGAGCTGGACTAGTGCTCGATCAGCGGATGTGGGATCCGAGCTTGGCTCTGTGGGGCCCAGAGCTGAAGAGAACACCAGTGGAGCCGTAGGTAGATGGGACATTGTTTATTCAGCACAACAGAAACAGCACCCACCTGAAACCAATGGTTGTGACAGTAACATTGAGCTGGAAAGGTGTTGCGGAATCCTCCACTTGTGCTACCGGTGCCTGTGTTAATCCATGCTTGGTGGCTGCAGAGGGAGATCTGCTTTTCCTGGGAGTCCAATCCCATGTTGCTTCCTTTTGGCACAATTAGTATAATGAGTGGAGTATCTGTGCTAAACAGGAAATGAACATTTGTCAGCAGCCCAGTAGGCTGACAAAGGCCTGTGACTTCCTCACTGTAGTGTAACATGGAAAACCTGTCAATCATTGCTTCAGACATGACTTCAGTCTTATCTGACCGAACAGTTCCCAAGGACTTGACAGACAAACCAGGTCCTTGTGCCTTGTGACGTTGTCTACCTATCCCCATGAGTCCCAGGGATGCCTTAAACTGTCATCTGTAGTCTCTAAATCTGTAAGAGAATCAGGTGTTAGCATTGTATCATCAATATAATGAAACCAAGCAACAGTGGGAGGTCTCTCCCAAGTAGCCTGGCCCTTGGCTACCAGTGCATGACAAATGGTAAGGCTGTGCATGGGGAGCACAATGCCAGCTTTCTCCAAGTGGAGAACAGTTTGTCCAGTCTCTTCATGACCTCCAGGCAGTTGGTATTGTCACACCCACGCTACTTGTAGGGGTGTTGCAAAGTCACGGTCAAGTTCCACGGGTGCCTTCTGATCCTGGACTTTACTGCTCACACTTGCAGCTGAAATTTGCCTTGTCTGCAACCTCAGCCTCCCACCTGATGTCGTTGCTGCAGCCCCTGGCAGGTGCCCAGCTTGGGATCTCACCCGATTTCACAAGCATTCAGCAGCTTTTCTTGTAGCGAGTCATTGTTGCCTTTATCTTGGTCTTTGGATCCTCTCCTGGGTGTTGGCGCTCCAGTACTTGTAGCTTTATCGGGGCTGTCTGAATCAAGGTCTCTCATTGCTGTTTCCACAGCTATTGTAGCTGCCTCCCCATGCCTTCCCCAGGAAAAGGGGAGGCAGAGTGCATAGCCTTGCGCAGAGCTCACCACCATTGCTCTCAAAGTGGCTGTCTTTTTTCCATTTTCTCCCCCCTGATGTGTGTTGCAAACTCTGCTTTCCTTGGATCTCTGCCTGCAACTCAGTATTGCTTTCTGCCCACAAAGCAGTAAGAAGGACACACTCCATGGTATCAGCTGTTGTCTGGATGTTCCTATGATTCTTCCTTACCTCCTCTAAGGCAACCAGCAGGTCCTGTTCTTGGGTCTCAGCCTGTGGCAATCTGGCATCGTGTCCTGACCACTAAGCAGTTAGGAGGACCCACAAACACACAAATCAGGATTTCTTTTTCTAGAAAGCCAGTTAAACATTTAATCTCTCTCTCTCTCTCTCTCTCTCTCTCTCTCTCTCTCTCTGTGTGTGTGTGTGTGTGTGTAGACAGGTAGATGAGGAGGGGCTAGCTGTTTATGTATTTATGGCTTATTCTAGTCTGTAGTTTCTTGAGTGCAGATGTGTTGATCAGGTGCTATTTTTACCCTCAGATAACCACTCTTTTTTAATTGAGGAACTTTGGTCCACTACTTCTTTCCTGCTATTTGGATGAAGCTTTATTTTCTTATTTCCTGTTTATTTTCTTATTTCCTGTTTTTGAATTTGGTAAGTTAGGAAGTTAGGATCTTGGTTCTCACTGGCTATAGTGATTGGTTCTGAGTAGTCATGACACATGACACAGCTAAATTAATTAAAGCCAATGAGGCCGGCGCCGCGGCTCACTAGGCTAATCCTCTGCCTTGCGGCACTGGCACACCGGGTTCTAGTGCCGGTCGGGGCGCCGGAGTCTGTCCTGGTTGCCCCTCTTCCAGGCCAGCTCTCTGCTGTGGCCAGGGAGTGCAGTGGAGGATGGCCCAAGTGCTTGGGCCCTGCACCCCATGGGAGACCAGGATAAGTACCTGGCTCCTGCCTTTGGATCAGCGTGGTGCGCCGACCGCAGCGCACTGGCCGCAGCGGCCATTGGAGGGTGAACCAACGGCAAAGGAAGACCTTTCTCTCTGTCTCTCTCTCTCACTGCCCACTCTGCCTGTCAAAAACAAACAAACAAACAAAGAAAAACAAAACAAAAAAAAAACCTCTCTCTTTCTGCCTCTCCTTCTCTGTGTAACTTTCCAGTAAATAAATAAATCTTTAAAGCCAATGAACACCAGCCCCCAGACTTTAGCTGGAACTAATGGAAAAGTTCTCTTTTTTTCACTAGGAATCCAAGTTGGAACACTGGTGCCCATCTAGCAAACACAATGGTAGAACTGTCCAAGAATAAAGTCAACGCAGATGCAAAGAACCAAGAGAGGAAAGATCCCTGATAGCACTGACCACCTTGATCCATCTTGATGTTCTGCTTTTCCAGTTATGGAAACCAGCTTTCTCTTCTTACATTGACTAATTTGAATTGGGTTTCTTTCACTGGCAACCATAACAATCCTGAATAACATAGTAAATAAAATACCATCTAGCTTAAAAAAAGAATATTGACCTCACAGCTACATAATGCTGTCCTGTTTATGTGGTGCTCAATAATTATTCATTGAATAAGCAAATAAATCTAGTGTAAAATACAAATGCAAAGCTTGCTGTCAATGTATCTTCATTTCCTTCTTAAAACTGTAATGAGTATTTGAATGGCTTGTTTATACCAGATTGTTTTCATTTTTAAGCAGGAAGAAACCGTGTCCTGTTACATGACCTTTATTCCTTCCCTGCTGTTTGACTTTTTCTCATTTCTTATTTGAAGAAAAAATTTCTTTGGATAAGTGAGATATAATAAGTACCTCTGTCTTGACCCTTCAGTGTGATGGTTTTCATTCTTTAAACCACAAAATGAACCATACAAGTCTGTTATTCAATAAATGTGATGTTTGGAATTAATGTTTAGGCAAAAAAGATAATATTAATCTGGAATGCTAAAAGAAACTGCAATAAAATAAAGTATTTTGAAAAGATAATCACAAGGCATAGAAAAAGATGAAACAATTTTAAAAATCAAGCAGCCACCTAAAATCTCTATAATAATTCTGTTTCCATTTATATGTTCTTTGGCTGCCTCATAATATGAAAATTACTTTGTGTGAAATTTTCTATAGTGAAAACAGGAAAATAATCCAGTTTTACATCTGGAATGATGTTTTCTGAGATCATCCCGAGTAACTTTTCCATTAAATCAAACAAAATCCATATATTTTGTTGGTTAGTATTACCCTCTTCTGTGTGCTGTTCTTTTGTTTTTCTTTTTGACTAAATGTACTTGACTTTCAAACAATTGAGGAAGAAACATTTTTCTGCATTATCCATAAGTGCTCTCAGCTCAGGCATATGCAGAGGTCCTTTATCTTTCCTTGGAAACTAATGGAAATTCATGATTAAGAAACCCGAAGTGACAGTGCATTTATTTCATTTGTAGGAGCTGTTTGAACCATTAAGTGGGGGTGCTGACAGCCGTACCCTTTTCATTCCTTTCTATTAAGTGAATTCAGCCTGCCCTTCTTTACACTTAGATCTTAGTTGGTACATTGACTAATTGGGTGGAGGAGCTAAGTTTCTCCTTTATCATTTCATTTTCTCTTTTCAGTGATCAATCACTAATTCATAAAATAACAGAAGATCTGAATGCAAGACCTGCCATCCAGAGCTAGTCAGCAAGTTGTGACTTAAGTTCATTGAATCACCCAGAGTGTCAGTTCCAAGGACAACCATGGAAGCTGAGCCAGGCAGTGGATTTAACATCATATTTTACATAAGGCAGTATTTTATCCCTTGCTTAAATCAAAATACAATGGAAGAGACTATCACTGCTGTATTAATTCTTATTTTAAAGCAGGCAGAGACCTGTATAGAGAAAGGCACACATACACCAACAGAGCCTAAGTCTGGTGTTTGTATCTTTAAATGATCTAAAGAATGGAAATTAAACAATGCCTTAGAAACAAGATGAAACTGGTGCAAAGCATCTGCAAATGAGATGAGACTGACATCTTAGTACCTGAGGAGCTTGTTGGTATATGTGATGTTAGAGACAGTGTGAAGTTGGTTTGATTTTGATTGATGGATATCTCTTTAAATATCTAAAATTGAACTGTCTTCATCAAATAGGAATATATTTGAGATGTCATCTGTGAGCATGAAATATACAAAGAATCTAGTACAAGTTCATGGAAGATGCATATTATAAAAAAACTGTACCTGGATTTCATTTTTTTTTTACCAAAACAAACCTATCTTTAATGCAATTTCCACAAACATTTTGAAGTACCTTCATAGATCTTAGAAGGTCATGTTCTAAAGAAGCAGTTGGTAGAAGATAAAACTTTTTTGTTCAAATTGTTCAGAAAAACTGAGTACAGATGCAAAACCAGGATTCTCTGCATTACAATTATCTGCATATTCCATTAATTTCATTGAATATGCTCTAGTACATGGTGGTTCTATTTTATGACATTATTATTATTTGTATTTATTCATTTATTTTTTAAGATATTTATTTACGTGAAAGGCAGAATCACAGAGGGAAGGAGAGAGGGAGAGGAGGAAGGAGAGAAAGAGGGGGGGCAGAGAGAGAGCAAGAGCAAGAGAGAGAGAGAGAAGAGAGAGAGAGAGAGAGAGAGAGAGAGAATGAGAGAGAGAGAGAGAGATATCTTCCATCCACTGATTCTTTTCCCAAATAGCTGCAATAGCCAGGTCTGGGTCAGGCCAAAACAAAGAACCAGGCACTCCACCCACATCTCCCACGTGGCTGGCAAGGATCCAAGTACTTGGGTCATCTTCAGCTGTCTTCCCAGGCATATTAGCAAGAAGCTGGATCAGAAGTGAGATGGTCTGCCTGGGTCATTGCAGCTATTTGGGGAGTGAACCAGTGAATGAAAGAGATCTCTCTCTGTCTCTCTCTCTCTCTCTCCTGCCCTGTCTCTTTGATTTTGACTTTCACATAAACAAATAAACAAATTATTAGAGAAAACAAAAGTGGAGTAGGCAGCAGTCCAATAAGGGATGACAGCATGGCACAGTGGTAACTTAACCCATTGAGCCACAGTGCCCCAGCTCATAGTATTCTTTTTCAAATTGCTGAGTTTTTGATGCAGGATATAGTTCCCAATAATCAGATATATTCCTAAGAAAGGAATGTAGTTATGTTGGTCCGTTTTGGCTGCTATAACAGATTATCATAGACTAGGTGGGTTAAACTTCAGAAATGGGTTCCTCGTAGTTCTGGAGGTTGGGAGTTCCAAGATCAAGGTGGCAGCAGAGCTCGTGTCTGAAGGAGGTCCCCTCCTGGTTTCTGATGGCTGTCTTCTTGCTCTGTTCTCATATGGTAGAGAAAAGAGCAGATGGGGAGCTCTTGTGTCTCTTCCTAGAAGGGCACTGATGCTATTTAGGAGGGCTCCAGCCTCATGACATAGTCATCTACCAGAGGTACTACCTCCTAATACCACATTTTGGGGTCAGGATTTCAACATAGGGATTTTGGGGAGATGACACAAACATTTGCTACATAGCCGCCATGTAACAAATGTCTTCTGTGTTTCCATTTTTGCCTTTTTTAGCTAAGACAAGTGATGTACAGGAATTTAAAAATTTTCATGTCTTACTTTCTGTGTGGCCTTTTAAAAATATCAGTCATGCCCATAACTGCACTCTCTCTCTCTGTATGTGTGTGTGTGTGTGTGTGTATGTGAGATAGAGATATTAAATATTAGAAATCTTTATATTTTAAAACCATATTTTGACAAGTGAATGGATTTAATGGGTTATATTGATAGCTTAGCAGAAGGAGTTCATTGTTTATTTTTGGCTCAGACATTGTACAATTTCAGTTAATGATAATTGTATTTATAAGTCCTAAACATCTGCTAGAAACACAATTGCCAAAATTAACTGACTCGTGTGTTTCCATGTATTTGCCAGCAGGAGCTATGTCACCTGCCAACACTATCAACAAATTTAGTTGGCATGTCACTTGACTCCTAGTGAAGGGGTACAAGCTATGTGTTTTTACCATGAGATCTCCTTTAGAGACTGTGGAGTGAGTAACAATACTTAGATTGTTTTTTAGTACTGAGATAGTGCTGGAACTGCAGAAAGAAAATTAAGAACTCAAGCGAAGAAAACAAGCAAAACATTTATGGTAATTTTATGAGGGAATGGATCAAAAGTCAGAGAATGGCTGAATACCAACTAATATGTAGCCAATGTGAGCAATTTGTCAATTGGATTCCCAACCCATGTCTCAAAGTCATCCTATACTGTTAGACAAAGTGAACCTTGTTAATAATCATGTTAGCTTTAATTGAGCTTGATTTGAATTCATTTACAAATATTTATTCAGCCAACATTTCTTTCACACTAATATGTGTAGTCAGGGAGTGAAATTGAACAGGGAGATGCAGACAGTATCTCAGTTTGCTTGTCATCAATCTTGTGGAAAGAAGTTACACTGGAGTATAAACTACCATCTCTTTTAGAAATGCTATGCAGTGGCCGGCGCCGCGGCTCACTAGGCTAATCCTCCGCCTAGCGGCGCCGGCACACCGGGTTCTAGTCCCGGTTGGGGCGCCGGATTCTGTCCCGGTTGCCCCTCTTCCAGGCCAGCTCTCTTCTGTGGCCAGGGAGTGCATTGGAGGATGGCCCAGGTGCTTGGGCCCTGCACCCCATGGGAGACCAGGAAAAGCACCTGGCTCCTGGCTCCTGCCATCGGATCAGCGCGGTGCGCTGGCCGCGGCGGCCATTGGAGGGTGAACCAATGGCAAAGGAAGTCCTTTCTCTCTGTCTCTCTCTCTCACTGTCCACTCTGCCTGTCAAAAAAAAATAAAAAAAAAATGCTATGCAGTGAATTGACCTGTTTGCTTGATAATGATCAGCTTGATTTACCCATCCTATACCTTTAGGGCAATCAGGACTCTGCTCTTTTGCTTCTGTTCCCATACAAATTATTCTAGGCCAAAAAAATGCCCCCATCCAAAGATGACCCATAGAAAATGTCACCTTATTTGGAGAAAGGGTTTTTGCAACTGTGTTTGAATGAGGAAATAATCCTGATTATCAGGGGAGGGGAGGGGAAGAGAGAGTAGAGGAGGAGACAGAAGGGGCTGACATGAAGATTGAGGCAGAGAGTGGAGTGGTGCAACCACAAGCCAAGGAAGTCAAGCAATGCAGGCAGCTCCCCAAAGCTAGAAAGGCAAGGAAAGATCCTTCTAGAGCCTTTGGAGAGAGCAGGACCCTGTATACAGACACCTTGATTTCAGATTTATGGCTTTCAGAACTGAGAGAGAACACATTTCTGTGGTTTTAAACAATCAGATTTTTAGTAGTTTGTTATAGCAGCTCTAGGGAATGAAAACATCATTTAACACAGACACACACATACACTTCATACACCATTTCAATAGTACTATTAATATTAGTTCAATTTACTCTTTTTTTTTTTTTGACAGGCAGAGTGGACAGTGAGAGAGAGAGACAGAGAGAAAGGTCTTCCTTTGCCTTTGGTTCACCCTCCAATGGCCGCCGCGGCCAGCGCACCGCGCTGATCCAATGGCAGGAGCCAGGTACTTATCCTGGTCTCCCATGGGGTGCAGGGCCCAAGCACTTGGGCCATCCTCCAATGCACTCCCTGGCCACAGCAGAGAGCTGGCCTGGAAGAGGGGCAACCGGGACAGAATCCGGCGCCCCGACCGGGACTAGAACCCGGTGTGCCGGCGCCACTAGGCGGAGGATTAGCCTAGTGAGCCGCGGCGCCGGCCAGTTCAATTTACTCTTAATCATAACATTACCTTGGGCCTGCTGCATATTTTCTGGAGCTGCCATTGGAACAGCTTTAGATCTGTTTGAAGAGAATATAACAGGTCAGGATTCACAGGCTCTTGTTCCATTCTGTTCTCTCTAATTGCTTAACAAGTCACCCCAAACCTTCATGGCTTAAGACAAAACTATTTTTCTTTCTCATGGTTCTGTGGATTGACTGGACTTAGTTGGGTGTTCTCAGTTTGAGTCTTGTAATTGGAATCACTTGGCTGCTGGGGCATGGATGAAAAGTTCTACTGGCCTGAATATTTCGGCTGACTTCACTCATGGCTGGGAGTTAATTACAGATGTTCCCAGGGAGCTCAGCTGGAGCTGTTTTCTTGAAACATCTGTATGTAGCCTGTTCTTGTAGCTTAGGCTTCTTATAGGATGGCAACTGTGTTCCCCAAAAGTTTTCCCAGAGACAAGAATTAGAAGTGCTAGGCCAGGAATATATCTTAACATGCCACTTTGCCATATTTTATTTGTCTGGAAGTACAAATCTAATCCAGATTCAAGGGAGTCAACAAACTGACTTCTCCATTTCTCAGTAAGAGAATATCAAGGTCACATTGCACAGAACTATGTGAGATGAAAGATATTTTTGTGGCCATCTTCTGAAATACAATCTGCTATGCATAGTGATCATGTTCATGGATTAGTACAAAGAGAAAATTTATTTGTTCTTGAGAAGAGAGGATGAAAATTCAAAGGTATTTTGGGAAGAAAAGCATCTACAGGAAAGAGTCTTCATTTTATATGATATCTGTCTTGCCTCTGTTACAGCTTCTCTCCATGTCTCTCAACTTCCTATTAAAAGAAAGATACAAGAAAAGAGATAAGCTCACATGGTCTACAAAAGCTAAGACCAGTGAGAAACAAACTATTAAGAACTCTTTTTATGGCATTACTGGGCTCTGATTTGTGAAACAGAGCACAACTGAATAAAGAGTAAGTAGGAAGATCCTTCCTAATGTTACTACCTTATTCCTGAACCCAGAACCCTGGATTTAAATCACTCAGAAAACCAGGCAGCAGAATTTCGTCTGCAAAGGTGCTGAACTGCCTGCCTATGTATCTCAGCTTCAATCTTCAAATACTCCTCCTGCCTATGAAGTTACTATCCTGTGAAAGCTGCACCCGAATATACCTCAGCAGACGTGGGGTGGGGAAGTGGGGTGCTCGGGGAGGTGGTGCTGCTTAGCTTGTGGATGGTTTGATATAGAAAAAAATAGACTCCTTTGGGTGAGAGTTGAGACAGGAGAGGCTCACTTTCTTCTTTTATAATTTAGAAAAAATTATTTTATTTACCTGAAAGGCAGAAACACACACACACATATATATACAGAGAGAGAGAGAGAGAGAGAGAGAGACTCTCCCTTCCATATCTCATTCCACAAATGTCCTGAAAAGGCTGGAACTGAACTTGGAGCTGACCGTGGGAGCTGGGAAATCAATTCAGGTCCCCCATATGGGCAAAAGGGACCCAACTACTTGAGCCATCATGTTCTACCTCCCAGGTGTACATTTGCAGGGAGCTGGAATTGGGAACAAAGCCGATACTTGAACCCGGGCACTCTGGTATGCAATAGCCACTTGACCCAAGCTGCACCAAGTGGCTGCTTCGGAGGGGTTCATTTTGGAGTTGAGGCTCAGAGTAACAGAGCTCCTAGTAGTGAGGGTGGCAGTGATGCTGCTTTTTGAGGACAGAGACGAACAAAGAGGAAACCTGACTGAAAGCAGCAGGAAGCTCTTCTGGGAGGGACACTCATCAGCCAGCCCTCCAGCTATAAATCTGAGAAGACAAAGATAACAGAAACATCTCCAAAGCAGGCAGAACAGATTCCTGCAGAGACCTGTGGACAAACATCACCCGTAAACAGAAATTATCTTTTCAAGAATATGTCCCAGAGAATTGCCATTAATCGCGATCTGTGGCAAAGGTCAGAAGGACATTTCAAGAAGTCATATAATAATTTTCTGTCAGAGTACAAAAATAAACAAGAACCATAAAATTGGAATAGAAAAAGGGGGAAAAAGAGATACAAAGAGATGTAGACAAGGTAGAAAGTATGGCAAGAGAATATCACTTTCTAACTTCCTCAGCTTTGTCCCCAGAACTTCTATATAATAATTTTTAAAAAGTAATCATTCCTCAAGGATGAACCAATGTTTTGTATTTAATGGAAAACAGAAGCAAATACTCAGTTACAAGGTGGGAAATTATGAGATTAATAATGACAGTAGGGGATGAATAACATTGGGAAGTTCCAAATATTTTAGTTATTTATTACTCAAGTACACCAGCATTATGTTGGCCAATATCTGAGTCTGACTAAGGCAGGCTGACCAGTCTCCCCTTCTTCCCATCCGTCCAAGTGGACAGAAAGCTTGTACAGATGGGTGGGAGGTAATTTCCAATCACATGGCGTCTTCAAGCCATCATACTTCTGTTTCCAAATAGCTCCTGAAGATTTTCTCAGTTCACTTAAATACTCATTTAATTGGAAATAAATGCTATTTATGAATCATAATGTTAAAATATACTTATTGATTCAAAGTTATTTTCTTTAATAACTCAGCCCTAATCATGCATCAGGGCCTCTTTATGTTGCTTTGTATCTTCCCTCCTTCGTTTGGGTAAGCATCTACTTTTGAAATTTATGTCCTACTTTACGGTTGTGGATTCCTTTCTGATATTCCCTCCTAAAGGGATGGGATGAAACACTGCCCTTCTAGTCCTGTTGTTAAATACCATCGGCTTTCTCCTCCTTTGCAACAATTGCTCAGAATTCTCTCATCACCAGTCAATCTGTTCTGCTATGTCCCTTTCTCTGGTTACCATAACAACTGAAGAGCTGGTCAAAAATTCATATCCAGTCTCCTTTGAGCCGGAGGCCTTCCAGAAATACTAGCATGCTTAAAAGTGTTATTGAAAGGAATAACAACATTAAATCATCTCCAGTTATGAACTGAGCATCTGTGATCCAAGAATCATAAATTATCCAAAATCCGAACTTTTTGAGTGCTGCATGTAAACACAAGTGGAAAATGTCACACCTGACTTCATATGCTAATCACAGTCAAAGTGCTGATATGCTAAAAATATGTATAATTATCTTCAGGCCATGTACATAAGCCATATACGAAACATAACCTAATTTTGTGTTTGGTCTTCAGTCCCATTCCCAAGATATTTCATTATGTATGTGAAAATATTCTAAAATGAAAAAAAATCAGAAATTCAAAGCACTTCTGATCACAAGCATTTCAGATAACCAATACACAAAGTGTAGACTTGTTTATGAGATGTAACATGGACTTAGAGTTGGAAAGAACCTTAGATTTTATCTGCTTCCTGTTCTAGAAATATAAACAAGTGGCCATGTAATCTCAGAAACTGTGAAAGGCCAGCCTCATTGTTTTTGGTGCAGTCTTTTCATTATCAGCAGTTTTCATGATTATGATATACTTTCTTAGGCTGATTAGAAATAGGCTTCTCAATAACTTCTACACATTAATTATTGATACGTGACATTTCACAAAATAAGCTGGGTTTATATTTAATTTGTCAGAAAAAGTCAAACATTTAAAAACAGATGTTGGTGAAGTGTTCAACTCAAGTTTTGTCTGCCTGAGATCCTGAGATCCATTTCCCTTTCTTCCCATAATAAGTCATTTTCCTAAGGGAAAATTGTCTTCATTCAAAGGTACAAAGAAGTGGTTTGCTTAGGGCCTTGCACTTAAAAACTGTGGGAATGGAATTAAGATCTATCCTTAAATAATCCTTATTAGTGGTCACCATCATTCATAAACTGTACAATCACAGGACATGGCCATGATTGATTGATTTATGTTTATTTGAAAGGGAAAGAGAGAGAGCAAGAGAGAGAGAAAGGGAGAGAGAGGCAAAGATAGACCTCCTATTTGCTGGTTCACTCACTAAATGCCTGTGACAGCCATGGCTGGGCCAAGCTAAAGCCTGGAGCCAGGAACCCAATCTGAGTCTCTCACATGAGTGACAGGAACCCAACTACTTTAGCTATAACCTGCTGCCTCCCAGGGTGTGCATTACCAGGAAGGTGGGATCTGGAGCCAAAGTGAGACTGAATCCAGGCACTCTGATATGGAATGCAGGCACTCCAAGCATTGTCTCAGCTGTTGCTTCAAATGCCTGTCCTGTCATCAGGTCTATTAAATATTGTTCATTTGAGTGTGTTTCAGTTCTTTGAAAATTGCTCAACAAACCAAGGTTCATGTGGTAGCATTAATTTATCAGTGTTCAGCGGTCCACTGTACTAAATAGGTTCATAATGATGGATGACAGAACCATTATATATGGAAAATTGTATTTTAATATGTTATTTCTATTAAATATTTTAGTAAACATTTAGAGTAGAAATATCTGCAAACATTTGCAACAACTTCTGCACAGTTTCACAATTGAGAAGAACTGGAGCAAAGTGGAAACAAATGGCAACTGTGAGAGCAGGAATTGGCATTATACTAATAGAACTCAGTATCTAAACACTCTGTCAACTGTTCCCTTTGTTATAAGAAAACAATGTTTCAACAGTTAATCATTAAATGACTAAAAATCCCAGCTAAGTAAAATGCTCTTTATTTGAAGTTAAGGATAGTCCTCAACATATTTTGGGTCCCCTAACTCTGTTCTGATCACTTTTCTGTGTTTAGAACCTAATTGAAGCTATTTTATCTCCTGATCAATAGCTTGTTCTTGGTGACTTGGCTGGGAGACTTGCGTTCCTGGGGAGAAAAACTAATCAGCACTTTGTGAACTCCCTAGATCTGGCTAGTCATGAATTTTAGCAAATCTAGGGCAGCTTGGCAGAGGGATTAGGCACAGCTCTTTGTCATTTGTTTCTCCGTCACATTGTGTTAGGTCTGCTGTACCAGCAGGTGTCATACTGGGCTGCAGTTTCCCACAAAAATACATCAGGTAAAAATTCAGGATCATTTTCTGTTCCATAAACTGAAAATAGAACAGTAGCCTCAAGCATTCTAGATTTAGAAGTGGTAAGTTGGACCACCTTAATTATGAATGCATCAAATATAAGTCATCCCTCCCACCCCTAGGTCTCTCGTGGAAAGTGCACACAGTACTAGGGTCATAAATGTAGCCTGCTAGTCTGCTTCTCTGAAGGGGTCATAGAACATAGTTATTTAATGAGTCTCCCTTTTGCTGTAGTAGCACTGAGGTTGCCTTCCTAACGGTCAGAATCACCTGGAGGAATGGTTACAGCACAGATTGGAGGGGCCCACCTCCAGGGTCTGTGAATTTTATTTTTAACGAGCTCTCAGATTCTGCTAATGCTGTTGATACTGGGACCAGGTTTTGAGAATTACTGTTTTAATATGAGCTTTGTTTGCATTTGGCAGTCTTAGTTGAATATATGAGGTTTGTTTCATTTCCTTATTCCCCATGTGGCAGAATAGTCCAGCACTTGCAACTTTAGGGAGTAGCATACATTAGGAAGGCTTCTTAAAAATGAGGACATGAGAGAAAGTCACACTTCAGATATTCTGTTACATGTTAAGACTTTTGGATGCAAGTAAGAGAAATGATTTCAGCTAACTTAACAGAGTAGACACTGAGGAATTACTGTCCAGATCCAGCCCTCGAAGCCTGGCTAGATCCCAAAAGCTGAAAGTTCTATGGATGATGGCTTACAGGAGGGACCTTCTTCAGAGAACTGTCTTTATCTGTTGAGAGCTGACTGTCCTGAGATATCTGGGGCACCTCCCTCTCTTGGGTGGTCACTGACTGAGCAATATAGAGGTATCAGTCTCCTTGCCTTAAAGGGGCACATTCTGGCATGTAAGTTGCAGCACACAGCTGTGATGTCCAATATAATTCTAGCCACATTTGGCAGCTTGGCCCTGGAAACTTGGCTAATTCAAATTCAGATGGACTAGAACTGTATACACATTAATTTCAAAGGTTTACTGAGAAAGAATGTAAGATGTTTTGTTAATGATTTATACATTGAATAACATTGAAATGATAAAATGTTGTATGTTTTGGGCTAAATAAAATATATTAAAATAATGTACATGTTTCTTTTTGCATACATAGCTCACATCATAGTTCCTTGGGCAGTGCTGGCCTAGAGCCTCCGCAGCTGATGAGCCAAGTCAAAGCTGAACTTTACTTAAGACCCAAGTGCCTCCCAAAAAAATCAATATTGGATGAAAAGAAGGTCGAGATCAGCTGTCCAATGGAAAGTCATGATCTCTTTGCCAATTTCTGTGTAGCCAATTCCTATACTCAGATTCTGTCAACTGAAGGAGAGTCTAGATCCCCATGAGGAAGGCCCCTGCAACAATAAGTTGAAGATGCAGGTGTATAGTAATTGATGCATTGGTTTCTCCTTCTTTCCCCCAAATCCACTGGGTGCCATTTACAAGGCAGAAAGGGTAAAAATAATCATTGGGAAAGAGAATATTGATATCTTTTGAAAGCTTTGCATCCAGGGTCTGAACTGATGCTGATACCAGAGAACTCGAAGCATCATCAATGACTCTCTATTAGAATAGGAGCATATCGCCGGCGCCGTGGCTCAATAGGCTAATCCTCCACCTTGCGGCGCCGGCACACCGGGTTCTAGTCCCGGTCAGGGCGCCGGATTCTGTCCCGGTTGCCCCTCTTCCAGGCCAGCTCTCTGCTATGGCCAGGGAGTGCAGTGGAGGATGGCCCAGGTGCTTGGGCCCTGCACCCCATGGGAGACCAGGAAAAGCACCTGGCTCCTGGCTCCTGCCAGGATCAGCGCGGTGCGCCGGCTGCAGCGGCGGCCATTGGAGGGTGAACCAACGGTAAAGGAAGACCTTTCTCTCTCTGTCTCTCTCTCTCACTGTCCACTCTGCCTGTCAAAAAAAAAAAAAAAAAAAAAAAAAAAAAAAAAAAAAGAATAGGAGCATATCAAGATCTGATAATAGATGGCGATGTAGCCCACATCCATGTCATAGTGGGTCTATTAGGTCCATGAGCCCATTTAGTGGTCATTCCTCTAGTTTCTAAGTGTTATTCATAATGGAATCCTCAAATTTGTTTTTTGTCCTGTTCAATTTAAGCCATTTTAATGGGAAAGGTCAAGTAGAATCCCTGAATGCTATCCCTGACAATACAGCAGGCCAAGTAACCATGCTTCCCAAGACAAAAGAAAAGGATTAGTGTCACATTCCAAGATTAAAAGGATGCGAGGCTGGTGGGATAAACCATACTTTCATTTAATTTATTCATCCAAAACTTGAAACCCTGGGTGGATCATGACACCTAACCACATGATACCACAAGTGAAGTCTGTAATGCCTGGTAGCTACTGATCTTGTGAAAGCATTCTTTCCATACCCAGGGGAGGGAATGTGATTTACCTCCACACTGAACAGTCAAGAGTATGTAGACGCAGTCATATTGGTGGCAGGGACCCAGGTACTCGAGTCATAATCTTCTGGTTTCTCAGGAGCATTAGTAGGAGGCTGGATCAGAAGTGGAGGAGCCAGGGCTCAAAGGGCTATTATGCGGCCGGTGCCGTGGCTCACTAGGCTAATCCTCTACCTGCGGTGCTGGCACTCCGAGTTCTAGTTCCGGTTGAGGCGCTGGATTCTGTCCCAGTTGCCCCTCTTCCAGTCCAGCTCTCTGCTGTGGCCCGGGAAGGCAGTGGAGGATGGCCCAAGTGCTTGAGCCCTGCACCTGCATGGGAGACCAGGAGAAGCACCTGGCTCCTGGCTTCAGATTGGCGCAGTGCGCTGGCCATAGAGGAGAGGCCACTTGGGGGGTGAACCAATGGAAGGAAGACTTTCTCTCTGTCTCTCTCTCACTGTCTAACTCTGCCTGTCCAAAAAAAAAAAAAAAAAAAAAAAGGCAAAAAAAGGGGCTATTATGGGATGTGGGTGGCCAAAGCAGTGTCTTAATTTGCTGTGCCATAATGCCTGTCCCACATTCAATATAAAATTTATGGCAATATTTAAGCAGACCTGATGAGCAGAAATCTGTAAGTCCTCAAATTCCTAGTTCACTCCCCAAATGGCCACAATGGCCAGGGCTGGGCCAGACTGAAGCCAAGAGCCTGGATATCCATCTGGGTCTCCCACACAGGTAGCAGTGGTCCAGGTGCTTGGGCTGTCTTCCTATGCTTTCCAAGATGGATTAGTAGGGAGGTAGATCAGAAGTAGAGAAACCAGGATTTGAACCAGTGCCCATATGGCACTGCAGGCGGTTGCCTAACCAATTGTTCCATAATGCCAGCCCCCAGTTTTCCATCTTGCAGACAAAAGACCTCAAGAGGAGTTTAAGATGAGTTTTCTGGCTTCCATGTTCTTAAGGTACTTTAAAAATATTATAACATTCTGAGAATATTGTATTTGTTGAGAATTTTAGAAATCCTTTCCCACAATCATTACTAACTCTTGCAGTTTTGGGGCCTGGGAGAAAAACTCTGAGACTTTAATTAGCTCTAAGTGAAGAGAATAATGGCCTCCCTGAAAATGTCTAGACCTTAGCCTCAGAACCCATGGCTGTGTTACCGAACAAGGCAAAAGGGACTTTGGAGGTCTGATTAACATAAGGATCTTGAGATAGGTGGGTCCAATCTAGTAATAGGGGCCCTTAAAAGAGACTGTTTGGAGCCGACTTTGTGGTGTAGCAGGTAAAGTCACAGCCTGCGGTGCCAGCATTCTATGGTCACCAGTTCAGAATCTGGCTGCTTCACTTTTTTTTTTTTTAAGATTATTTATTTATTTGACAGGTAGAGTTACAGATAGTGGAAGAGACAGAGAGAAAGATCTTCCATCCACTTGTTCACTCCCCAAATGGCTGCAAGGACTGGAGCTGCACCGATCCAAAGGCAGGAGCCTCTTCCAGGTCTCCCACATGGGTGCAGGGACCCAAGGACTTGGGCCATCTTCCACTGCTTTCTCAGGCCATAGGAGAGAGCTGGATCCAAAGAGGAGCAGCTGGGACTAGAACTGGCACTCACATGGGATACCGGCACTGCAGGCAGAGGATTAACCCTACTGCGCCATAACGCTGGCCCCTGCTTCACTTCTGACTCAGCTCCCTACTAATGTCCCGGGAAAAGCAGTGGAGGATGGCCCAATTCTTTGGGCCCCTGCCACTCACGTGAGAGACTCGGAAGAAGCTCTTGGCTTTGGCCTGGCCCAGCTCTGGCTGTTGCAGCCATCTGGGGAGTGAATTAGTGGATGGAAGTTCTCTCTAACTCTTCCAAATCAATAAATCTACAAATCACATTGATTCTGTCAAAAATTAATTAAAACGTTTAGAAAGTAGAGAATGTTTTCCAACTGTGATTAGAAGGATGAGACTGTAAAAGAAGGAGGAGGGGACAAATGCTGTGTTGCTGGCTTTGAGGTGGACAAGGGGACCATAAAGCCAAGGAATGTGGTCTCAGGTGCTGGCCATCAGAAGACAGCAGTGGTCCTCAGCTGACTGCCAGGAAGAAAATCAGGATCTTAGGCTCACAAGAATCTCAATTCTCCCACCCACCTGGATGAGCAAGAAACAGATCTAGCCTGTGACCTTCCAGAAAGGAATGGAGCCTTGCCAACACCTTGACTCTAGCCTGGTAAAATCACATTTGACTTATGACCTACAAAAATGTAAATTAATAAACTGGTTCTGTTTAAACCATGAAAGCTGTGGTAATTTGTCACAGATAACTAATACACCAGACTTTCCTGGCCTTTCTCTCATTTGCAAATGGGAATAACACCATCTCCCTCTTTTACTAAAGGCAGACTGAGATGTTACATGAGACAATGCCTGGAGAACTTTCAAGACTTATTGCAAACAATAATAGATAATTAGATTGAGAGCCAGTTGATGTGGCACTACCAGGGGAAGTCTTGTTGGTGCAAATTGCCTATTAACCCCTATTTTTCCAATGCTTAGGAATGCAGCAAGGTAACAGAAATAAATTATTGTAATGTCCACTTTGGTATGTTAATACCTAAGCATAAGTAGGTCACAGGACTGAACACGGGAAGCACTATTAGTGAAGATTATATACTTGTTGCAATAGCAATAGATGAAGGAAAGAAATTGCTGCTTTAATATAACTCTTGGCCTGGCAGAAAGAAAAGTTAATTAACATATGTTATGTAAGAACTAAAAAGTAGATCCATCTCTGTTTTGGTTTATTGTGTGCTATTTGATTATACTGTGTCTCAAGCACCAATAGCTATTTGGTGCTGTGTTATCAGTCCCTTGGTCCTGATTTCTTAATTAGTGAGGCAATGCAAAATAGCTGCTTATTTCTTGCACAAGGGTCAATTACGTTGGATCATTTATTTTGGAAGGGACCATGGAGCTTACTTAGGTAGGTGGATGGGCCACCTCTTTGTGGGAATACTCACTTCTGAAGAAGCTTTTAAAATGCAGGCTTTGTTCTGATAAAGAACGGTAAGAACTAGGCGGTTAATTAAGCATCTTAGGAAATATTTATGGAAAAGAAGCTATTCACACTAGAATTAGTAAACAGAGCTCAATTTTAAGGATTCAACAGGAAGATTCAAAGGTAAAACGCTGAAATATAGGTAGGCTTGTGTAGAAGGCCCATAATGCTGGTGTTCTCCCCGTGAGAAATAGCACTCTTGTTGGGGTTGAGGGGCGATTGGCCTCAAAGATGGCACTCACCCCTCCCCAGGCAGGGTAAACATCTTAAGCAGAATCCGGTGGGAAAAGGGAATGTAGCTTGTGTCCTTGAGTTGTTTTTGTAGAACACCAGGGAATGTGCCCAGCTGCTCTGTCCCGAATCAGTTACACTTGTTACTGCTTGCTGTTTAATGCTGTGCACGCTGACAAGATGGTGTCGATTGCTGACCCACCCGCTGCCACTGGTCACTCCCGTAAGTAGGATAAACTCCTGGCTCTCCCATTCATGTTCCTGAGGGTGTCTTTGGAGATGGCAACCGTTATGTGCTAAGCTCTGTGAGACTTCGGGTTCCGGCAGCTGCACAGCTTGTGAAGTCAGGAAGGGAGAAACCAGGAGCAAGGCCTCCTCGTTTACCTTTTCCGGAGCTTTCAGCCCCTTGTTTTTGCCTATTTCTGTTTGCTCCACCATTTTGCTTTCCATTTCAGATCACGTGCTTGGTTATTGGCATGCGTATAGTTAAAAGCAACCATCTCAGGCTGCCTCCCTCTGTGTACATTGAATCCAATTGCATATATCATCCCTCCGCCACCCCCTGAATATCTGTGCCTCTTAATTTCAGTGTGAGAACTTGACTGGATACTTTCAGTCCAGGGCATGCACCTAGTTCAGTGAGCTGTGGTATTGAGGTCACATGGTACAACTTAGCTGCAGAAGTCTGCAGTTTCATCAGGAAATTTCTAGAAAGGAGAGCTACATGGAGGCTGGCACATCACAGGTTTCTCTTCTGTTAATTACACTTCAAGTTTAGCGCCTTGCTTACTAGGTTTACAATGTTTTCAGCTTAACATATTATACAATTCCTCTTTTCATATAAAGGTAATGAATAAAGTAAATGAATACAGTATCTTGTCTGCCATATACATGTCACGAGCATTGTTCAAAGCAGGAAATTTTTGCCTTTTGTGAGTTTATTTCCATAAGGGCTAAGAATAATGCATTAATAGTCTGGGATACACCAAAATAGTATATTTTGTTTTCTCTAAGAGAAGATTGATATAATGTGTGTAGTTTTGCTGTCTTCAAGATTTATTTTTTTTTCTGCTTCCTAAGAGTAACTTCTGGGAGATATAATACTTCCTTAAAATATGTATTAATTTATAACTAGTAAGTCAGAGAAAGGACTTTAAATTTGGCAATAAAGACCTGAGTTCCTAGAGTCTAAAAATATAATGCTACAACAAGACACAAAATTTTCCACTCAAGAGGAAACTTTGTCCTATTTTACCTGTGATGTCTCATTAAAAGAACATTAGATGGTATTGTGTGTAATGCGACTAGAAATTTTTATGACCTAGTAATATTGTGTTAAGTATCTCTAAGGCTGTTTTAAGTTCTAGAATTCTAATGAATTTGAAGTTTGTGGAGAAATTGATTACATGGGAATTTAGTGATACAATTTTGAGCCTGGATATATTAGAGAAGACCACAAAGTACTGATCCGTGATAAGGAGACTGACAAAAATGACAGCATCAACTTGCCTGATGTTGCTTTCACCGAGGTTTATTTCTGGCCCAGTAAGCAGGATAAGTGATATCAAGGATGCCGATGAGTAAACTGAGGCGGCTCCTCCTAGCATCTCTCAGTTTTCCATAAAGCTGACTCTGATAGTACTCATCAGAGGCTGCTTTGACTAAGTGAGAAATACCCAACATCATAAAAGCAAAGGAACTATATTTTTAATTTGGTATTTGTTTGTTTTTACCTTTCAGTTAGAGAAGGGACGGAAGTAAGTTATTGCTGCTGTTGACGGGTTATATTATCCCATGTTCTGCTTCTTACTAGGTGTATAGTACACCCAGCCATGAGCTACCACATTAAGCTAATATTTTTAATTTTAACTTCAAGAACTGGCGATCATTAAAAACAATACACAGGGGCCAGTGCTATGGTGCAGTGGGTTAACGCCCTGGCCTGAAGCGCCAGCATCCCATATGAGCACTCTACTTCCCATCCAGCTCTCTTCTATGGCCTGGGAAAGCAGTAGAAGATGGCCCAAGTCCTTGGGGCCCTGCACCAGTGTGGAAGACCCAGAAGAAGCTCCTGGCTTCGGATCAGCACAGCTCCAGCTGTTGTGGCTGGTTGGGGAGTGAACCAGTGGATGGAAGACTTCTCTCTCTTTTTCTCTCTCTCTGCCTCACCTCTCTCTGTGTAACTCTGACTTTCAAATAAAAATAAATAAATCTTTTAAAAAAATAAAAAAAAATAAAAACAATCCCCAAACACTATTGTGCTTTCCACTGGACCACATGATCTGGAGCCAAATGTGTTAATTCAGATCTTTCCACTGCCATGCGGCCAGGGCTCTCTGTCTCAGTTTCTTCAACAGTAAAATCAAAATAAAGGAACTTCTGAATTTAAGTACGACCAAATGAATATCAGACATACACTCCCTCAATTAACAACCATGAAAACAGGATGAAGCATCGGTGTTTGGGCATCGGGTAACAGGAAGTAGAGTTCAGTGGTCCTTGGATAAAGCAAGAGACCTGAAGTATCTGATGCCAGCTCTCTTGCTTGGGGAATCTTGCTGAATTGTAGTACATGTGAGTGGAACCCAGGGACCAAGAGTGTAGCTGAGTAAAAGAAACAGAGATCAAGTCCGAGTCTTCTGAGGTGACTGGAGTTTGCAGGCGAGGAGATGAGAATGGAAGGTACTACGCAGACAAGAAAATACATGTCTGCGTTGGGATCCTCTTGAATCTTTGTCTAAACATTCAGCTGTGTGGGGTCACAGCAAGACTTCATGAAACCTAGAAAAAAACAGCTATTGTGAACTTGAACATTGATGTTGGATAGTGTATTATTCTGGGAGACGTTGCACTTGGGTTTAGTGTAGAGACTTCACTGAATACCCTAAACATTCGAATGATATTACAGCAAAGTCAGATCGTAGGAGCAGGGCTAATGGAGTCCTAGAGTAAGAGCTACTTTAGATACCTAAGCTCAAATTTCAGTAGGATCGGGTTGATCCACCTATGTTATCTACCTGCCTAAATAAATCTCAGCACTCTTTAAAGTATGACAACAAATCCCAACTCTTAGGAATGTGTCATGCAAAATGTTATATGTGCAACAAATACTTAAGGCCATATGTGAAACCAAGAATATGCAATTGATATTCCAGAGAACAAACAACAGAGCCAAAGATAACAAATGTTTAAATTAGTATATTAAATCCAGAGATAGCACATGTTTAAATTAGTATATAAGAACCTTAAAACTGCAAATAAAGTGTCTGATGATATAAAAGAAAATATAGGCACGTGGGTGAAAGGGAATTTCACAAGAGAAATGGAACCTATAAACAAAATGGACCATATTGAAAGAAAAGTTACAATATTTGAAATGGAAATTTTTCAGGACACACTTTCAGTGCACATTAGACAATATAGATGAAAGGATAAAGAAAAATTTGAGACACTTAGGAGAAACTATTCAAACTGAAATGCTGGTAAAGCAAAAAAACAACCTAGTGCCAAGAGACTCAATGACCTACAGGACAAAATTAGATGATCTCATGTGCATGAAATCCAGGTCCCAGAGAAAGAGGAGAGAGGCCCCGAGACTGAAAGAAACTGAAAAATTAATGAAAAAAATTGTTCAGTTTTGATGAAAAATATCAATACACAGCTATAGGACAGTTTACCAATCCCAAGAAGGATAAACATAAGGAAATCACACATAGGCATATCATAGCCAAAAAGTTGTAAATCAAATATAAAAGAGAAATCTTTAAAGAATTAGAGAGAAAATGGTACATTACATATAGAAGAAAAACAGTAAGATCTCTAGTTCTCACCAGAAACAAGGCAAAACAGAAGAGAATGGAAATATACTATTAAAATTAAAACAGATAAAGAGATCAATCGAACAGAATGGAAACTCCAGAAATAGAAAATCCAAAATAGAAATACCAAATACCACAGTTAAATGGTCAATTAACTTTGACCATGGCATGAAAGTAATTCATTGGATGAAAGGAAAATGTATTAAAAAGGTGATGGATCAACTGAATATATATATGGGGAAAACATGAACTTTAATATGTATCTAACACCATGTAAAACAAAGAAAAAAATGTAATTTGAGATGAATCATCAAAATATGAGACGAATCATTAATCAAAATATAATAGCTAATTCTACAAGTATAGAGTAAAACTAGGAAACTATCGTCATTAACTTGATGTAGGCAACTTTTTCTCATAAAGAACATTGCAAACATTCACCCTAAAAGAAAAAAAAAAGATAAATTGGGCCTCATCAAAATAAAAACCTTCCACTCACCAAAATACTCCATTAATAAGGTAATAAAGGGCTCAGTCACACACATTACATATCTCTGCTAAAGAACTTATATTCAGAATATACAAATTACCCTTGACATTCAATAATAACACAGCTTCAGTTAAAAATGAGCAAAGTCGTTAAAAACAGACATTTCACAATAGAAGAATACCAATGGTGAGGAAGCAACTTAAACTATGCTCAATATCCCTATTCATAATGGAAATATTAATTAAAGCAAAATGAAATAATATAAATTCTTAATAAATTTAAAAATAATGATAACACTAATTATTGGTGAAGTTATGGAATTCTCATACATCATTGTTGGAAATATTAAATGACCACAATCACTTTGGAAAAATGTCTCACATTTTTTGTAAGATGGCATGAGCTCCCAAATTATAGCACAATAATTCTTTAAGGCTGAGAAACCATTTATTAAGAAAGAAAAGTTTATTAGAGAGAGAGAGAGAGAGAGAGAGAGAGATATCTGCCCACCATTGGCTCACACATGGCAAATACATCAGTATTTGTCTCCCCCGGTATCACTCAGATCTTAGTGCTAATGCTGGATGGATTAAGGGTAAAGACTTGATCTAATTGTAGTGACTAGGAGGTAGGGCTTATGCAAGGTCTTTAGAGCTTTGGTGGCATGCCCTCAGAGGGTGATTCTAGAGACAGGTTTAATTTATTTGAATTCAAGTTCTGCCGTCTCTCTCTCTCTCTCTCTCTTTCTCTCTCTCTCCCCCTGCTTCCTGACTCACCGTATGATCATCCCTTCCACCATAATGAGCTTCCAACAGATGCCAGACTATGAGGCACTAGATCTTGGGACTCTAACCTCTGAATTATAAGTTGAAATAAACCTTTCTCAAGAAGCTACTCATGGGTATTTAAAAGTAATGACAAGTGGACTAATACTCTCTCCAAATGCCTGCAACGGCCAGGGCTGGACCAGGTCAATGTCAGGAGCCAGAACTCTATCTCAGTCTCCCACATGGGTAGCAGGAACCAAGTGCTTGAGACAGTATTTGCTGCCTCCTGGGGTTCACATGAACAGGAAGCTTGTTCAGAAGTGGAGCTAAGCCTAGAATCCAGGCACTCTGATAGGACATATGGGGTCCCAAGTGGCGGCTGAACCCACTGCCTCTGGCACAACAATTCTTATCCTTGATCAAGAGAAATGAAATCATAGGTCCACTGGAAGATTTGTACAGGAGTATTGATTGCAGTTTTATTCATAATGGCCCCAAATTGGAAATAACACAAATGGGAAAACATGGTGGCATACAATGGCTTACTACTGATATAAAGTATAACGTGTGAATCTTAAACATGTTAATTTGAGACAAATAGGTCAGACATACCGTGTGTAGTTTTATAACAGAGTAAACTGAAGTCTGGTGGTAGGAACCAGAAGAGTGGTTCTCTCTGGAGGCCTGGTCCAGGAAAGGGAATTTGCCTAGGAATGGGCAGGAAAGAATTTTGGGGAATGATGAACTGTTCTATATCCTGTATTCATTTGTCTAAACTTACTTTTCTCTATGTACATCATGCCTCAAATTTTAAAAAGGAACAATTGAGATTTTATTAGTCACTATTTTATAAGTGTTATGGGAATTAAATGTTAATATGTGTATAATGCTAAAGTAGTGCCTGGCAAATTGTATATAATAGATAAGCCTTAGAAATTGCCATTTTAATTTGTGTAATTTCTAATGTCCCATTCCTTTAAGGTACTATCGTATGGTTCTGCACAAAAACTCAAATGACAGCATATTTCAGAAGGTTAGAGATGGTGCATAGAATGAGACTTCTCTGGCATTATCCAGTTTTGCCTTATAAAAGGCATTGCAGCTATTTCTACTCATGGAACCCCCTGACACTCCCCAAATTCTCCATCTGTGGTTTCCCCACCAGCTGACTTCTAAATAGCTGCAAGTTTTCCTTGCCATTCAATTATTTAAAATTTTAAATACAAGTAATGAATCCCTTGTTCAAATGGTATAGAATTAGAAGGCTGTGGTTGTTCCCTCTCCTCAAGGGATATTCAATTCCCACAGAACATAACACTGAATGCACATTTAAACCACATATAAGGTGGTTTAGAAAGTGGTTTTGTGGTAATATCCTCAAAATCCATAGCCCAAAGCACTTATCTGATGAAGTTAAACAAAAATGATCTTTTGCCTGAATTCTGTAGGGAATTGCTTCATTTGCACAGTCCATGAGTGCCAGTGTTTCAGCTAAATGGTAGGGTGAAAATACCAGGGAATTACCTTCTTCAAGGGACAAAACAAACCAAATATCACAGAGGTGATGATACTGAATACCAGGGGTAAATTTAGATTTCTACTCCTCTGCCTTGCAAGCAAACATTCACTGACAGATGTCAGAGTGAAAAGTAAGTGGTGAAACTGCAGAGTTGAAGATAACTTGTTTTCAACCTATCTTTGACAGTGAGAATCAGCTTTGGCTTAACAGCCTTTCTGGGGTCTCATCTGTTTTACGAGAAGCATTCTATCTCCAGGCCAAAGTGCAAGCACTATTTCTGAAGGAGTGCTTATAAAATAGACAGTAGCTCAGAATAAAAATCACCAGAGACTAAAAGATCAAAACAGTGTATTAAATAAGCAAAACTGAAGCCACATGTTAACTCTGATTAACTTTGGTATAATCATTCTACCTTTTTTGAGAACTAGATGTAATAAAATGTCCACCATTTGGCTGGCAGTAGCTTCATTACCCCAATTCCATCTAATTGCTGTGTTTGATCAAGCAAGGCTGAACAACAGCTGGCCCACATATTAGTCTGTGCTCCCAATTGAGATGGAGAATTTTGCAGGATGCACAAGCAATTGTTCCCCCTCTGCTGCCTATATGTTCTATACTCTATTTATGGTCAGGGGACTATTAAGGTTGGAAACTACATCAGCCAAGCTGCTTTAGAGAAGACTTTGTCAAAAGATAAGATTAGCAAGGCATTTGAGCACTGTGCCATTTAGCACTTTCAGTTTTTTTTTTAAAGATTTATTTATTAATTTGAAAAGCAGAGCCAGAGAGAGGCAGAGAGAGAGAGAGACAGAGAGAGAGAGAGAGAGAGAAAGAGAGAGAGAGAGACAGACAGATCTTCTAGTCTTCTATCTGCTGGGTTACTTCCCAAATGACCATGATGGCTGGAGCTGAGCAGATCTGAAACCAAGAGCTTCTTCCAGGTCTCCCACACAGATGTAGGGGCCCAAACACTTGGGCCATCTTCCACTGCTTTCCCAGGCCATAGCAGAGAGCTGGATTGGAAGTGGAGCAGCCAGGACTCGAACCGGCACCCATATGGGATGCCAGCACAGCAGGTGGTGAGTTTACTCACTAGGCCACAGTGCCAGCCCCAATTGCTATTGTTAATGTAGTAGTTCAAGGGGACTGCACTGTGGGGTAGTGGTTAAGCCACCCTCTGCAGCCCCAGCAACCCACATGGGCACTGGTTTGAGTCCCTGCTGCTCCACTTCGAATCCAGTTCCCTGCAAATGTGCCTGATAAAGCAGCTGAAGATGGCCCAGGTACTTGGGTCCCTGCGCTCATGTGGGAGACCTAGAAGAAGCTCCTGGCTGTGAGCTTTGGCCTGGCCTACCTCAGCCATTTTGGTCATTTGGGGAATGAACCAGCGGATGGAAAATCTCTTTCTCCCCATCTCTAACCACCCCCCCCAACCACCTTTCAAATAAATAAAATAAATCTTTTGTTTTTAAATAAAGGTAGCAGTTCAGTTAAAAAAATGCTTTATTTCTAGTAGATTCCAATGGTTAAGTGAAATCTTTTGTCTCAATTTTTTCTGGGACTACTTTCTCACTAAGCAAGCTCTTAATGAGAAAGTTTGAGGTTTAGAAGATCATAAAGAGAAAATTGTGAAGAAAACAAGGTTTTAAGGATGATTATTGTGTCCTAAAAATGAAGGGGATACTGGAAAATTAATTGATAAAAGCAACTTGATCTTCATTAAAAGGCGTGTGTATTTTTTATATTCATGGTAAAAAGTCTTAGGTTTTGTGGTTTCTTTTGGAATGCTTTTACTGATAAGTTTCCTTTTCATACATAAAACTATTTCAGGCAATAATTTTCTCAGCCTTTTAATTATTCAATTAGAGTAACTCTAGCAATTCTTCCCCTAAAATACTACACAAAATTGGCTCATTCAAAATAATTCTATAAACACAAAGACTCATTTCAAACAACTCCAAATATCCACCTATCCAACCAACCAACAAACCAATAAGACTATGTTTACAAATCAGCCTTAACTTATGTAATCTAATTGCAGCTGTGCCTAACACAAAATTGTCTAATAACTATTTGGACAAGGCTACAGAAAGAACAACTAAACTAAACAAAACACAAATTCCTTTTTTTTTTTTAAAGATTTATTTATTATTTGAACGAGTTAGAGTTGGGAGTAGGAGAGAGGGAGGTGGAGGCGGAGAGGGAGGGGGAGAGGGAGGGGGAGAGGGAGGGGGAGAGGGGAGAGGGAGATCCTCTATCTGCTGGTTCACTCCCAGATGGCCACAGTGGCTGGAGCTGTACCAATCTGAAGCCTGGAGCCAGGAGCCTCTTATGGGTCTCCCATACAGGTGCAGGGGTCCAAGCACTTGGATCATTCTCCACTGCTTTCCCAGGCCACAGCAGAGAGCTGGATTAGAAGTGGAGCAGCTGGGACTTGAACCTGTGCCCATATGGGATGCTGTCACCACAGGTGGTGGCTTCATAGTTATGCCAGAGTGCCAGGCTTGAATTGTCTATTTTTTAAAGGTCTATTTATTTATTTGAAAGAGACAGAGCAAGAGAGGGAGAGAGGGAGAGAGAGCAAGACTGAGAGAGAGAGAGATAAATCTTTCTTCTTGGGCCAATCTGATGCCAGGAGCTTCTTCTAGGTCTTGCACATGGGCACAGGGGACCAAGCAGTTGGGCCACCCTCTGTTGCTTTCTCTGGCCACAAGCAGGGAGCTAGGTCAGAAGTAGAGTTAGGATTCAAACTGGCACCCATATGGGATGCAGGTGGCGGCTTTATCCACTACATTAAAGTGCCAGCCCCAGGATGAAATTTTTACAATACTGAAGGAA
Organism: Oryctolagus cuniculus; assembly: GCF_964237555.1. Taxonomy (NCBI): domain Eukaryota; kingdom Metazoa; phylum Chordata; class Mammalia; order Lagomorpha; family Leporidae; genus Oryctolagus; species Oryctolagus cuniculus. Next base: position 84,974,209 of record NC_091445.1, on the reverse strand, counting down.
AAAAATTCCAACCGAGATTGTACCTGGCAGAACTATCCTTCAAATGTGAGGGAGAGATAAAGACATTCCCAAACAAAAGCTGAGAGAAATGGTAATCACCAGACTTGTTTTACTAGAAATATTAAAGGGAGTTATTCTAACTGAAAGAAAGAGATTCTAACAAGTAAGAAGAAAATATCAGAATGTAGAAAACTTGGTGGGGCTGGTGTTGTGGAACAGTGGGTTAAGCTGTCGCCAGCGACACCTACATCCCATATGGGCACTGGTTTGAGTCCCTGCTGCTCCAGTCCAGCCCTGTCTTCGCAGCCATTTGAGGAGTGACCCAGTGAATGGAAGATCTCTCTCTCTGTAACTCTGCCTTTCAAATTAATCATTCAATCAGTCAAGCAGTCATTTAAAAAAGTAAAAAAAAAAAACCCTGAAAAAAAGAAGACTTGTTGGCAAGAATAATCATAGAAACACATTCAGAATGCTCTAATATTGTTAAGTATTGTGTGTACACCATTTATAACTTTAACATGAAGACTAAAAATTATAATTCCTACATTAAAATTTTAAGACAGAAAAAATGGGAGTCAAATGTAACATAAAAAATTTAAAATGTGATAGAGGAATGGAACACAAATGGGAGTCATTTTTCAAGTTATCTTCTCTATTTATCTTTTAACCTACCTTTATAATCAACTTTCAGTTGCTATAATCTAAGTTTGCTTGTTATAACTAAAAGAACTTTCTGTACCTTATGGTAATCATAAAGAAAAAATCTATAATAGACTTACCAAAATAATAAGCAGGAAATAAAAAAAAAACCATAACAGAAAATCATTTATCCACAAATGAATGAGTTTATAAGAGAAGAGAAAGAGAGTTTAGTAACTACATTAAGAATACAAACAAGTATCAAAATGGAAGTAGTAAAACCATACCTATCATCTATCACCTTAAATGTCAATGGACTAAATTCTGCAATTAAAAGACATAAGGTGGCTGAATGGATTAAAAATCGGACCCTACTATTTGTTGCTTTCGGGAAACTCTCTTCACCTCTATGGACACATACATTCCATACAAGTGAAACTGTAAAGAAGCATACCTAGCCATACTTTCATCAGATAAAATAGATTTTAAAATCAAAAGCAATAAAAAGTAATTAGGAAGTTCATATTTAATCATAAAGTGTCCAATACAGTAAGGGGAAATAATATTTGCATATATATGTATATATTTTATGCATATATAAATATATATAAAAATGTTAGGGTACTCAAACATAAAGAAAATATTAATAGACCTAAAGAGAGAGACAGGCTGCAATTCAGTAATAGTAGCCCATCTTCAGAAATGGACTGATAATCTAGAGAAAAAAAATTCAACAACAAAGTTCACATAATAGACATTTAGAGAACTTTCCATCCAACAGCTGCAAAATATACATATTTTCAACAACATATGGAATGTTTTCTGGGCTAGATCATATTGTAGGTCACAAAATAGTCTCAGTAAACTTGAAAGAATAGAAATAATTTTGAGTATATATTCTGACCATGAGGCAATAAAACTAGAATCAATAACATGAAAAACTTTGGAAACTACACAAATATATAGAAATTGAACAAGTTACTTGTAAACGGTCAATGGTCTAAGGAAAAAAATCAAAGAGGAAATTAAAAACTTCCTTGTAATGAATAAAAACATACCTAAGTCTATGATACAGCAAAAGTTGTATGAAGAAGGAAGTTTACAGAAATCAATGCCTGCATCAAAAACAAAAATCAAAACCGAAAGAGCTCAAATAAACAACTTACAGTTGCACCTCACAGAATAGAAAAGCAAGAACAAATCAAAACCCAAATTGGTAGAAAGAAAGAAATAATAAAATTTAGCACAAATAAATGACAGAGATTTATAAGCTGATACAAAAGATCAATGAAACAAATAGCTGATTCAGTGAAATGTAAACAAAATTGATAAACTCTTAGCAAGACTAATTAAGAAAAAAAAGAAGATTCAAATACATGAAAAAGATGAAAATGCAAGTATTGGGGCCGGTGTTGTGGCACAGCAGGTTAAGCTGCCATCTGCAATGCCAACATCCCATGTGAACACTGGTTCATGTCATAGCTGCTCCACTTCTGAGCCAGCTGCCTGCTAATGCACCTGGGAACAACAGCAGAGGGTGGTTCAAGTAGCTGGGCCCTTGTCACTCATTTGGGAGACCTGGATGGAGTTCCAGGTTCCAGGTTCCTGACAGTTGTGGCCATTTTGAAGTAAACCAGCAGATGGAAGAAGTAGAGTAGGGTGAGTATAAGTAACGTTAATGTACTGTATATTGGAAAAACTAGAATGTAGGGTTTTGGATATTTTCATTCTAAAGAACTGTTAAATTATTGAAAGAGTAAATATTTACCCTGATAGGACATTACACAATTACATGTAAGAAAGCATAGTACCCCGTAAAGATGTACACTTTCTATCTGTTAATTTTAAAATAAAAATATTTAAAAAAAAACTCAAAAAATAAAAAATTAAATAAATACACCTTCAATTTAAGTTATTTATGCATTATGAACTACATTCTATTTTCATGGAGTTGCCTAACTCCTATGTATACATTTATATAATCAAAATATTGATTTTCTTTGTCTATTTTAAGATGCTATACACATGGTCTTGTACTATAGATATCATTATGCATGTATTTTAGTTTTACATAATGACTTTGAGATTTCATTCATATTGACATAATTCTAGTTCATTCATTTTCACTGTTAATGTAGTAACCCACTGAGTTCTTCAGAGAAACGGAAGCAATAGGTTATGCAGAGATGCACGAGAGAAGATTTATTCTAGGAATTAGCTCACATGAATGTGGAGACCAAGCAGGGCCATGGTATGCTATCTGCAAGCTGGTAACCAGCACTGCTGGTGTAAAACAGTGTTAAGTCCAAAAACCTGGCTACGCAGAGAGAGCTGTTGAAATAATTCTTGGAGTCCAAAGGTCTAAGAACCAGGAGCTCTGAACTTCAAGGGCATAATATGATGATTGTCCCAGGTCAAGAAGGGAGAGAATTTGCCCTCCTCCATGTTTTTGTTCTGTTTGGGTGAGCTCCCAATAGATTCAATGATGCTCACTCACACTGGTAAAGTCAGGTCATCTTTGCTCTTTTTCTGATTCAAAATATGACTTCGTCAGACACTCAGAAATAATGTTCTACCTGCTGTTTGAGAATCCTGTAGCCTATGCCAGTTAATGCATAAAACCAACTATCGCAGACAGTAAAAATGTTAAGGGCGACCCAGGGATTACTCTCAGAGGCTCCCTCTGGTACTGACACTCCCAATCCCTCTTGTGGCCTTTGAACTATAAAGGTTTCTCTTGGAGCTTTTGCTGCCCATACCCTCTGTGCATTTCTAGGATTCTGGCTGCCTTAGAGTTTAAACCTGGAGGCATCAGCATCAAGATTTTAATTGCTTTGATAGGAGGGAGAGAGAATGGAATGTGCTGACTCCATCCCGGGTGGAGGAGGAAACTTCACATTGAACTAGCTCCTCTTAACTGGGAGACAGACAGCACGGCCTCAGTCATGAAGTTCTCCCAGACTCTAGACAATTTAGAGATCAGGAGGTGTCCAGCTTAGAGAAACTTTGCCTACTTGTTGACATTATTACCTCTCTGTTTATTTTCCTTTCTGCTGCTGGATTTTCCCTTATTATTCTCTCTGTCTTTTTGGTGTTCCATTTTCTTCCTTAATGTACATCTCAGTGTGTGTGTGTCTCTGTATTTTACCATATCAGTCACTTTTTTTTCACTCTGTCTTCCATTTGGTTCACATCTGTGAATATCCCCTTGTTTCTCTACTGAATTGTGAAGTTAATATATGATAATTTTAGTGTTCAGAAAATCTTTGTATTCTAAATGATTTTTTTGAATTTTCTGGTTCTTTTCTTGTTTTCTTTTCTTTTGCATGAAAGTTCTCATACATCGTTTCCATCAGTTCTTCAGAGGAATTCACCATTTCTAGTTGTTTGGCTTTATGTTTCTCAGTTTTTGGGTTTCTTTCAGAGTTTTAACTTCCCTTAACTGTTCATGATTATCTGGAAGTAGGTTAGAGTGGATGTAGTTTAAAGTGTGTGGAGGGAAGGCAAACTTCAGCCCTCCACACTGAGCCAGAAAGCAACCCTGCCCCTCCAATCCCTCTCGCAGGCACCCTACAGACCTCTGGGCCTATCTTCCCAGAACATACAGAGACTGTAGCAGTTGGAGATGCGGCTTCTTGGTGTAGAGACTCATAGGTTTCCATCAACAGAATGGCCTGATGGGACTACGCAGTCTCTTATTTTCTGCTTCACCACTTCTCTTCTCTGCTTTTTAGCTCTCCCCAGTTCCTATGCCTGCTTTCCCCTAGATATTACTAGAGACTACCTTTGATCTGCAGTGACCTCTTTAGGTTCCACCACCTTTATTCCTCCTCCCACACCCTTTTTTTTATTGTGTCATAGAGAGAACTGGGAGGAAGGATCAGGGATGTACACTAATAACTATCTTCC